>NC_085972.1:20315395-20492895 GCF_910591565.1 Cydia splendana | reverse complement strand
TTATATGTTTTTAAGAACTATTATCTTCATGTTCCTTCAATTACCATCTCCAATAACTTAATAGTTTTTTTTATATAAAATGTTTTATGTGTCTAAAATCATCACCGTCGACCGGAAAAATCTGAACCTTTTTGTTTGCAGTGAAAATTATAGCATACCTATCGTACGATTGCGATTTTTCTCTAACTTATATCTTTTCCATGTTGTTGTTTAACACATGAAAAAATATGCAATAATTCCTTCACCGAGAAAGTACATTTAAAAATATTTAAAATTTTGTCACGAATATTCGTCAACACCGTCATGGTAATGTCAATGTGAGCTTATCTCGGTGTATGAACAACGAAATACCGCTAAAGGTCCTTGCCCTATTTTTCACTTTAGTATAGAATGCCAAAAATGATTTCACTATAAAGTCACATCACTGAATCGTGAGAAATATTACGAACAAATTTGTAAAACGTAGTTTGTCACAACAGAGCATCATCACCGTTATGCTTTGGTTTAAAAAAGTTACAAATGATATATTAGAAATAATTACTGAAATGAATGGCAAACTACATGAAGTTTATTGTGTAGCATAGACATTAACTACTATTATTCGTATTCTAGAAATAAAAACAAGAAACTCTCAAATCGTCAACACCATACCCATCATCACCGGGAAAAAATGACGACCGGTGATGATTTCATGTGTATGGTGATGACGGTTCTCAGAAACTTTTCTAGTTATTTTGCTATAATTCATTATGAAATTAAGCTGTATGTTTGAAAAACGTTCTCTATGTCTTCTAACACTATATAATGTCTACCTTATAAATGTAGAAGAAGATGTAACTATTTCTTTCACACTAGAGGATGCTTAGTTTTTAATTAACATTTTGACTGAAGTAGGCAAAATTTAGGTCATTTAGAACTTAGAACATACAAATGTTTTTTTTTTTATAATCTAATAATGTAAATCGTGCAACTTAGAGTCTGTAATTGCATGTTAGTCGTGTTAAAACAAAGTATTTAAACAAGCAACATATATTAAGTTTTAAGCGACCATAGGCTATGGTACTGGCTCACTATCGTGATGGCTTTATGTTTTTTGATAATATTATATTAATTGATGTATATAATTACAGCAATTAATAATTATACCATTGGGTAGTCACCGGACCCAATACCTAACATTTTGTAACTTATGACATGCATTACAAGTAGGGGTCTTGCAACTTATAAAACACTGATTATATATTAATGTTTAGCTATTAAACTACATATATATGGATTTAAATAATTATAGCTATTTTTAAAGTTAATTAATAAAACAACAAAAATACAAACTTGTGCAATGAATCAAACTATCAACAAAAAGTAATATATCATAAAAATTAAGCTCATTGGTAAGCCAGTAATTTTATAATATGACATAAATACCAAGTTATGCAGTAGATAAAAGAAGATGCGGGTTTAAACTGATAATAAGAGTACAATATTGTTAATATGATTTAACATTGAAAAAACCCAAAAAAATAAATGAATACATAAATTGCCTATTTCGGAACATAAATTATTTAAAATTATACAATAAAAATACTTGTTATATATTTATTTATATGAATAAAATGTATTTTTTATAATTTTCTAAAAATAATTTATGTAGCTAGTCTTATGTTCAAAAACATGTTATTTGTAATGTTTATTAAAGTTCTAAAGTCTTACAATTAAAAAAAGTTTTTGTTTTTTTAATACGTTTTTAATACATATGTAAATTAGTTCCCAAATCGTCATTACCGTACATGCAGTGTCATTACCGTCTATAAAAGAGTCATTACCATACCATGGTTGTCATCACCATCTTGCGTTTTTATTTTCCGAAAGCGATAACTTCAAATATAAGCCACAAATGATTGTATAAATACCATACATATCCCCAATACACAGCCCCCCATTACTTTACCCAGCTAGAATCGTGTTAAATTAAACATTAAAAAAAAAAATATTTTTGTATGGTGAAATTTTTTGTGCTGAAATCCACCCACCGGTCTTCTCCACATTAACCTTATGTAGATATTTCTCTACAAACATATATACAATAGAACGATGTTCAGAACCGCTATGTTAGAAATACTGAGGGAGAAAAACTGGTGTTATAAGCATGTAGGAAAGCAAGCGATATAGAGACAGGGATTTCCTGAGTTTATTAGCTGAAATTTTCTCGTTTAAGCGAAATGTAAATTGCTTTGGGAAATCTAAACCTAAATTATAGTAAAAAGTTGAATATTACCTACCACTAAAATAGTTTAAATTCGATTTATTTTTTACGATATTTATTTGTTTACCACAAATGGTTAGGAATCTCAGGAGTACCTACTCTGTAAATATCTGGCCGTAATGTGTGGAACACGCTGTATTCCCTACGCCTTATAATGCTGCATACCGATGCATGTCTGGTGCAACGTGACGTCACTGTGACGTCATCACCATTGTTCCACGGCAAGTGCAACCTAGTCTGTTTTGTTTTAGGGAAGTGGCCGTGACGGGTGTAAGATCTCTGCTACAATATTATATTAACGCATGTAGAGATTAATGTTTCTGAAAAGGAGATCCCATTTACCCCATCTGTAATTCTAGATACATACCTACACTAAGTAGTTCCGTTACTTAAGTACATTGATATATATATATATCTCTCAGGACTGGCCATACGGGCACTAAGAATAGTGCTAGTTCAGTAGTGTCACTCACGAATTGGAGCAAATTGTGCAGTCTAACGCAACTACATAGTTGCGACCAATCGCGCGCGTGATGAGAACTCATCAACCAATCGCGTTGTAGCGGTGTCACACCGCTGTGCTGGCTCCATTCATGCACCATTCTTATTGATCTTATCCAGAGGTATATGTCAATGCCTAGTTACTGATAGACAACGCATAACTTAGAGGAGTAGGATCTCCCAATTAAAAACACATTTTATTGTTTGTAATTTTTGTAAAGCTTCACGATGCAAGGATTTTATGACATATTTTGAAACTTAAGCCACTTAGGGTGAAAGAAGTTATTTTCAAGACTTACAATAACCTATACATTGAACACAGGTTAAAGTTAAGCAGGTTACAGTGAAAAATACATTTTTTATTTTTTCTCTTGAACGGATAATACCTAATACGAAAGTCTCACTTTTAGCATAGATGAATAAACCTTCATACAATATTAAAATGATATTATTACATTAGGCCCCATACCAAATTCGTAAAATAATCGAGACAAGTTAAAGTAACATTCCGTTACAAACCCCAGATTCCTGCCTTTAACCACTTGTCTCTACGAAACTACGACACTTGGGTCATGATGGTACCCTACGGTGGTTAGCTTGATACTTACCTAATATTTTGCCATAGTTATGTCCTAAATAAAATTTTCTGTGTATGAGTCAGATGCAATACCGCGGTTACAGTGAAAATATCCTTGGACAAACTTCGTGCGTGATAATTGTTGTAAAAAAATGTAAGGCCCGTGCAATGTACATTGATATTTTATTTACATAAATTGGTGCTTATAAAATCTAAAAAACTAAAACTGGAAGAGCGATGCTTTTGGACAAGACAGGTTACAGTGAAAAGTGCTACTCTTTATTTTTTATAAAAATATGTCTTAAATTTAAATGAAAATAATGACTTGACCTCGATAAACATTGTTTTAGTTTATCTAGATACATTTTTGTTTCATATGAAAAAGAGCAAATAAACATACATTCAATTCAAAAACTCGATGACAGGTTAAGATGCCACTTTTTTGAGAATTACTGCTTGAGGCGTTATTTATTTCTCTGTTAAGCATTCTGGAAGGCTACATTCTACCTATTATGTTCTTCTGGAAAATCTAGACGTTGGCCATCCACGTAGTCTGTGGCCTGCCCTTTTCTCTCTTTTGTGTAGTCACGTAATGGCACTTTTTAACAATTTAGACCAAGAAAAGTCTGCAGAGATTTTGATAGCCCGCGCAGTGCAAGTGTTATTTTAAACGTCAAACTTCTATGTAATTTAATTGTAACTCTACGCATTACAACCATCTCAGTCTAGTCTAGTCTCAGTAAGTTTTCCTGTAATAAAAGTAATTTGAAGCTAAAAAGTAATTTCCTGTAATGTGCATCTTCGAAACTCCCCATCGTGTTTAACGGACTGTTTGCTTCTCAGTATTTATATTACGACTTGACTAAAGTCATAGATGGCTTACTATATCCGGCTCGGAGGACCAGTAAACAATTAACGCATATTCAAACAATTGGAATACATAAATGGATATTTAAATGTAATCTATGAAACGCTGCCAATGAGTAGGTACTCAATACTACTTGCATCGAACCTACACAATCAGGTATGTCACCTGCGTGGGCGCCGTGACGTCACTGCGCGCGCATCCCTTATACGGTCACATCCAGAGGTGTCATTTCAACGTTTACAGAACACCGCAAGTAGAAGGCTTAACTCAGCCAGTATAAGTGAAATGATCTTAAAGTTACAGTTACCTATCATATAATCCAAAAAAATATATAAATGGAAAAAATTCGGCTCTATTCTCTATTAACCGAGATATCGAATTATTTTTCTACACAATAATGAAAAACTACAAATTGGAACATAAGTAACTGTGAAAAACAGGGGGAAGGGGGGCAATTGAACATTTTATAAATAACTTCAATCTCTATTCTTTGTTAGTTTACCAAGTTTTATCCTTTCTTCAGGGATGGATTGTAGTATGAGCTAAAAAGTCAGACTATCATAATTATTATGATATCGCTACACTGGTTATGCTTTAATTCGCCTCGCTCACGCCTGATTAATAAGAATACAGGGACAATTGCGAGCGATTATCCTAACTGTGCTTCTCTATAAGTCCAGATAATTGATCTCATCGATGGCTGTTGATTGGTCCAAATTTGAAACGGAAATCTCTTGGAAATTACATGGTGGTATTTGCGCCTTTTAATTCGTAAAAATAATGTGTTACAAAAAATCTCACATGAGGAGCTCATAGTTATTAAATACGTTTCAATTTATTAAAGTAAAAATGTTCGTTTTTTGGAACTTTTAATACGAGTGAATAGTCGTGTGAACTTTGTCCAATCATTCGGCTCGATTCGGGAAATGAATAAGAGATTCACTAGATATGAAATAGTAAAGATATGTGACGTTCCACGGCAAAAGGTAAGTACCTTATGGCGGCCGCAATAATATTGGAGCGGCGTTAATAATTGCGTAATAAGCGCCAACCGCCATAAGGTACCTTTACTCGTGGGACGACACATATCTTTACTATATCGTATCTAGTTAATCTCTAATTCATTTCCCGAATCGTCCCCATTGTCTATGTATCTAATATCGTTTTAAAAAATATATGTGATAGGCCACCTGTTTGTTTCATATTTGTCTATTGCAAAACTTATGTATATAGTTTTGTTCAATACTTAAAATAAAATGCATGTATTTAACATATAAAAAAAAAAATTTAACACCAAAATCTATGCTCCAATTAAATCGCAATAACCATAAACTTTAACATTAACAACATTATTCTCATAACCAAACCCGTCTTACCTAAGTATAAACGTCTTCAATAATTTATGAGATGCAGTCAAAATATCCTTTTACGAGACCGCATGATTTGCTCTATGGTCCGTCAAAAACTATTTCAAATTAAACGACGAAACTCCATATGATTTCAATGAGATTTTCGGCCTTTTTAATACGTTTTCTGTCGTGCCCACGCGCACACGATGATCGATCGCAGATCGCTCAGATAGCAACGCGAGAGGCGTGGGCGGTGCGGAGTCTAAGTAAACAATATTAGCAAGTAACATCGTCATTTTGGCTTGTTATCCTTGATTATTGTGAATATGAGCAATACCTACTTACTAATCAGTTATCTTAATATGTAGGTTTGTAGGTAGGTAGTCTTTATTCGTAGTTATATGTGAAAATCAGAAAAGATAGAGCTTTAATGCTGATAAAGCTGAATATATTACATATTTGTATTGTGTTCGAGGCTTTATCAGTAATAATATAGTAATTACAAGAAAAATGTTGCCGTTCCTTCGTTCATTTCATTTTATTCCAATCATTAACTAGCACGGCCCGATTCAGATATTACAATTTGTTACAGTTTCGATCTTATTTTGATACGAGCTTGAAGATCACTCACGCTGGTTGGTGCACGCGAAATGAAGTGAAAGCCGTATGTGAGATGCTCGCCAATCACCAAGACGATCGTCAAGGTCGTGTCAAAACCAGTTTATAACCGAAACAAGTTGGCAAATCTGAATCGGGCTCGAGATCACCACATTGTCAATAATGAATGTCATTATTACTTAAAGGTTGTACTTTTTTCTAATCTATAACATTGTAAAATGAAATATTATGGTCACTAATAATAGGGTAGGCATTTGACTACTAGTCAAATCAGCTCCTTTTTTCGAACTGTCAAATACAAATCAATCAAATTACCTACTCTTTACAGTTTTACACGAGTTTTAAAACATAAATTGTGTCTAAAAATAACTGATGTCTACGTTTCTCTATTAATCTTCTGGTGCTTTATTATTTGCATGGTCTAAAATAATTTATTTTCAATACAGTCAAATACCCTATAGTAGGTAATAATATCTTTTTAAAGTTCCGTACAAAACTTTGTTCACGGAACACTTATGGGATCTCTTCGGTCTTATTTTTAGTAATAATCAGTTATCTGTGGTCTAAGTCTACTAAAAATCTAACTTAATAGGTATGTATCGTTTTTATGATTAGTCCATAAAATTTAATATAAAATCCTATTATACCCGTCGATTGAAGTACCTACGTTAGTGCTTGTATATTTTTATCATCGGCACTTAATAAGTCGCCCACGTAACTAAACTGCGCATTGATATGACTTTTAAACGATTGGTAGGTCAATGGGGTTAGAAAACATATTTACTTAACTACGACAAGATACCGTAAAACAACCCAACTAATCCAACTATAGTCCAGGCGGCTTAGCACGGTCGCGTTTTTATCCCTTGTCACCATACCTGTCACGTTCTAACAAGTATGTAAGTGCGAAAGGGACGCGCATAGTGATAGTCGATAAAAATAGAACCGTGCTGAGCCCGCTGGCGGCTTAGCACGGTCGCGTTTTTATCCCTTGTCACCATGCCTGTCACGTTCTAACAAGTATGTAAGTGCGAGAGGGACGCGCATAGTGATAGTCGATAAAAATGGAACCGTGCTGAGCCCGCTGCTCTCAAAAAATTAACTCGAATGTCTTCGTTCAGTGTGACTATTATTTGAATGTCGCAGTCCAGTTATAAACATTTTCATAAATGGAAGAATAAAATCGGAAAATACCAAAAAGAAGATACTATAGATATTGAATTACGCATTGAAATTATAGGTACCTATATCCTATTATAGTAGATCGGCCGACGAGTTTCACTATTAATAGTTTTATTTGCTGACTTTACATAACGCCATTGTAACATCTACATCTATTGACGTATAAATGCAAACTATTAGTGCTGATTAAACGATGAAAATAAAATGAAATTGAGTTAAATTTCACAACATAGCGTACAGCGTAACAGCACTATGTACAAATTCCAAGACGACATTGTGAAGACGCTTGTATTATGAGATTATGACACAGTGGCACATATCCTATTGTGAGACCAGCGGGACGGGTTGTGCGGGGTATCAAGTTGCGTACTTATATGCTAGGCTGACATGATAACTTGAAGGATTTAGAGTAGGTAAAGGACATTAGGCATATATTATTTTAACCTCGAGGAACCCTGCAAAAGTGTATATACACTTTTTGAATTATACAATTCCATTTAAAATGGGTTTTAGCAATTCGCTTTAAAATATTTTGTGCATATTTAAAATTTTTATATTCAACTTTTTCATTTTATTGTGAAATTCAAAAATGAAACAATTGCCACTCAGCAGAATCAGATAAATTGAACAAAAACAAAACATTTTTACGGGTTTGCCATGATTACTTAAATTATCACCTCTTCCCTGTAGGTAATTTCGAATAGTGTTTCATACGAGTAGTACAATATTGTGTTTGTTGGAACGATAACTACAGTACTAGTCCATTAGACTTCAACGAGCGTCACAACATTTTAAATATTTATTTCTTTTTTTTTGCAGAAACTACGTGCGACCTTCTTCCAAACACGTAGGATCTAAGTATTATATTGATAGTCTAAACATCTAGACCTAGAGCCGCCCACATCACATGCCTAAAAGAATCGATATTACCCACCAATGCAGTCGCCCACCGTATGACTTCATTCACTAACCTTCAATGCTATGCAAAAAAGACGTATTCACACGATGTTTGTACTTAGATACGTTGTTTTAGCTTCAAACGTTGGGTGACGTTATTAATTTGCATTACAATACGTTTACTCCAAATCTGCCGCGGATCGCCGTTTCTAAGTGGATCGACGAATAATGTTAGCATTTGTAGTGAGCCTTTTCATTCGAGGTTTAGGTAGCAATGTACAAATTGCAGAACATTCCCAAAAAGCGGACACGTTCTCGAGAATGTTCTCAAAACATTCTGCAACATGGAAATTTATTGTTCCGCCATCTTCTCAAATCTCAGCGCGCTCGGACCAACTTGAAAAAATTAAAAAAAAAAGTCAGCCATTTTGTTAAGGTAGGCACGAATTATCAAAACCTAACAAAATATACCACAGATAAAACTCTAGATGGGTATTCTGGCCAACCTAAACAGGAGACTGCTATGTTATCTCCTAAAGTCTGGCAATATCGTGTTTTAATAATATCATAAAGTTCCATTGTGCACGGTTGTTTCGTTGGACAGGTGAACTGACAACATACAATACAACTTACAACTAAGGTCAGGTGGGATAAGAGGAACTATGGAGGAAGGTGGACACTTGTAGGGAAAATAATCAGTTAGAGATACTTAAAGATATTAAAGACTAAATTAAATGCTAATAGTAAAAAAAAAATATTTTGAGGACCCCGATTTAAGTTGATTAATTTATTTTTATCTCACCATACTTAGTATTTTAGGTTCCAAGTTTCAAGCCATCAAAATTTAGATTTAAGTAAAAACCTAACCAAATACAGCAAAGCGATCCATTTAAGCGTATCGCAGACAGGACTTTAGGTCTTGCCTCAAAACAGGTTTTAAACAGTTTAAAACGCGAGGGACTCACGATGACTCATACCGCAAGTTCTAAAACCTCATCTGTCCAAATAAGGTGTTAAACACCAAGGTTGTCCTCTCAATATAAACAATATTTACGAGTTTTGCACTTTTGAGATTCAGATAAAACTTTTGCAGGATTAAGTTGTTCAGAAACTAGGTTATCAATCTTGCGACATGTACCTATATGGCTCGAAGGCCTTGGACAGGAACATAAATATAGTACAATATTGTCAATGAAATAGTAATTATGTTGTTGACTCACAAGCGAACCTTCTAGATTTAAACAATCATATGCATTTTCCTCGAACACAAACAAGTATTTAATCATAAGAAGCGCGGTTATTATAAACTGTGCTAAATGCTATACATAAAATGTATCACTAATAAAATGAGTGTCGTCATAGAAATGTATGGAATAGTTGACAGTTACAAAGAAGGTGATCCTTCTTGTAAAGAATTCGGTCAAGTGCGGGGTGTGTCACTTTATAGTTATTTACAATGCTTATGTTTCATGCATCTCCTCACAAACAATTACAAACATTTCTCCGTAGCATCCTGAAGCAGGTCAGAAATTGAATACCTACCAATAGGCAACTTTTTTTACTATAATTTTGTAAGAATACCTATACTAACAATTTGATGTTTTTTATGGAGCGACATGTTCACCTCGGTGACAAGTTCTAAAAAAAAAGAGAGAAAAAAAAACCAGTCCCGTCAAGACAGAGTTACGAGGATTTACGCCATAGGTATTTTTATGTATCTTTAAATGTCGTTTGTCCTCCTTGCACCATCTTTTAGTGTTTCAGGCCCTATGGTTGACTGGCAGAGAATACCTTTTGGCATTAAATCCTCCATTTGTGCATAATTGTATATCTTTGTGCAATAACAATAAAGTTTAAATAAATAAACATATATCGCTCAATCGGTTCGAGACTGTTCCGAGCACTTGTTATGAAAAAAAAAACATTTTAGACAAGACATGATTGTGGTCACGAAATATTAGTCCCACCTCAGAATGGTGCTAATAGCCTATTCCATTGGAGTCAGCCACGAAAAAAGAGAACGCCTCATGCGTTAGGGTAGGACACTATGATTCGTGAAATCGTGACCCTACAGTCTATGCTTACCTAAGTTCTATTACCTACTCTGTGTCTTTATCACGTATTTACAATACTTTTACATCACATATCACATTCATACGAGTTAAGTGTTGAGACGATGGTTCTGTGAGCATCGGGAACAGAGCAGACCAACTTGTAAACAGTTCTTGGAATGTATGTGCACTTGATGACTCCTATTTTGGTACTAATCGTATACAATAAGTATGTAAAAAACCGCTTAATATCCAGCATTTGCATACACTTATACTTGTAACTGAGAATTTACTCTCATTTATTTCAATGTGATCGTGACTATGGGTACTAAATGGCTTTGGTTTCCGCGATTCTACTCGTTTTTATATTTTTCAATTAAACTATTTATTTCGCTCGATTTGACCCTACCATCCCGTACAAACATAGTCACATACATCGCAACGCAAGTTAAATAAAACCAATAATAAAACCCTTTTTGTTGCATCTGTCATCCCGATCACATCCCGACACATTTTAAAGTTTTAGTTTAGTGTTTGTCGAACTACCATTGTTATTTAGGTACTACCTATTGTTTTAGGTCCGCAGTTTTAGGTTGTCTTCGGTTTAATTGCATTTAATTGCAAACCGATTTTAAGTCGCGAAGTTACTTAATGTCCAAGATCCGGCAGCGGTGCCCCGGACAATAGCATTGTCAATTGTGCAAGCTGTTTCGGCGACTATTGTCTGCCTGACCACTTTATCTGGCCGTGATACTATCGCACTAATTATTAGAAGCTGATTCTAATTTAGCCACTAACCAACTACTGATGTTCCGTCGGAAAATTTCTAAAATTGCGGAATTTCCACATAGAAAAAAATCGGAATCTACTCATATTTTTTATGGGAAACGAAATTTTCCATTTCCGAAATAAATGTTTTTTTTTTTGTTTCCTGCTACTACTCCATCGACATTTTGAAATCAGTTAAAATGTAGTTAAACTCAGTGGAAAAAAAAATTGCATTAGAAAAGCGGTAAGTACTAATACTCAAGATATTATTTTAGGAGGCTGTAATATCAGGAGATATGCCATAATTCGTGGTGATATTACCATTGCGCCAGAGCAGCGCCGCTCTGAGGGCGTATTCAGACAAGTTAAATATGATATCAGTTTCTTTTTATATCAATACATCCATGTCCTGCGTTATACTCATTATTTGTTTTACCAATAAATACAAAATAAATAAAACACATAATCTGGTGAATTTCAAATTTGTTTCATAAGTAGGTACCTAATTTAAAAGCAAAATTTACATTTCGAAATGTCAGAACGATCCAATCCAACAGTATGAATTGGTTAGATACGTAATTACGTATGTTGTCTTAGATATGTTATTCATAATTAACTACATATTTCACAAACTACGTAACGTAACTATGTAACGCGACATACAAATATTTACCATAATCAAATTGGTATTCTATTTTATTTCCGAATCCGAGTCTAAGAACACGCGATATCCATTTCATTCGTAATCATATTCATAAAAAGTAACTGGTAAAGAGCCGAGTTATCTCATCTAAATAAATAATGCACTTAGACTAATTAGTGGAGAGGAGAGTGGATCCGGAATGTGGCTTATATGGGATTGTATCTTTATACTTATTGACTTAATGAAATGTCCTCTCTAAGTGGGGTTTAATTTTTAAAGATTTTAATACAAATCAAAGTTACAAAGCATATTATTACAATGACACCGATACCTAATTTAAATTTCAAGGGACCGCCGGCAATTTTGTGTCAATTAACCAGGTTTTCCATTCAAGCAGGTCGTAGGTACCGTAAAACCTCCCAACTATAGTATAGTTCAGCAGTTCTCAATCTTTTTTTTTGACGGAACCCTTTTGGAAAGCGAAATACTTGATGGAACCCTACAATAAAACAATAGTTTTTAGAAGTGTTTTTTTGCATAGTAAAATTTTTCGAGGCGACTAAAGCATAGTGTTCTAAATTCTTGCGGAACCCCTGCAGGGGTGTCGCGGAACCCTAGGGTTCCGCGGAACACACTTAGAGAATGGCTGGTATAGTCCAACCAAAAGCTCCCAGCTATGGTCCAAATTTAACTCTTCGTTCAGGTGTGACTTATATTTGATTTTAAGTTGTAAGGCAAAATAGTTACTGGTAGAGAAAGCTTTTTGGCATTAAGTCCGCCTTTTGTACGATAAGTTTTCTTTTGTGCAATAAAGTTTAAATAAATAAATAGTTATATAATTACAAATGGAAATAAACACTCATACATAGCCAAAAACAACATTAGTATCGATACTTAATTACTTAATTACTTAAATATTGACCTTGTGGACCATAGTTGCAGTACTGGACAGTTTTGGGTGGTTTTACGGTCCCAAATATCCAGGTTCAATTGTTATCAATCCTTGTCTCATTTATACAGGGTGGCCAAAAAATAAGCCAGGGAGGTTTTGGGATTATACTGAGCAATCTTTACTATGGGACCAACCCCGAAATCGCGAAAAAATAATATTTCGCAATTTCGGGGTTGATCCCATAGTAAAAGTTGCTCAGTATAATCCCAAAACCTCCCTGGCAACGGAAATGCACTTATTTTTTGGCCAACCTGTATAGGTGTGTTGGTTTAACAGAGATTGCGATGGAGGTGGAAAAAAGTAATAACCATTTCAAGTAGTTTCACAATCTTATATTCTGATTTTCTGACCTTTGGTTGCAATTATTGAGGTTTCCCAATTAACCAGGTTTCACTGAATACCTTTTCCGTCACCTGTTAGCTATTTGACCTGCTTACACACTATTACACAGTTACATATACATTTTTCAAAGTCTTACGAAATTTGTACAACCTACCTGTGAGAAGTGTTTGAGTGGAGTGACCTTAATTTTTGTTCATTAACCTACCTGAGTGGACTTATCAAGCAAATACTTACCGATAAGTAAAGTGTAAAAAAAAACGATTAAGGTAGACGTCCGTGCGGTTCGAGTGATCGTCACTGCCCTAGTAGGTACATGTCATCTTTAAGGATGATTCACGTTAGAACGGCCCCGGTCCGGGCCGAGGCATCCGACACTTCTTTTCTATAGAAAGCGTCACGTGATCTCCGGTCACCTGTCATAGAAAACGAAGTGTCGGTTCCCCTGCCCGTCATCTTGTAAACTTATGTCATTAACAATAGAGGTGACGGCAGGGTGTCAAATATTGGGCATTAACGTGTCGAGCAACTTGAGTATAGGACATATCTTACCTACATATATGCCATGTGTCGTCATGTCTTAATAAGGTATGTAAATGTAACAACAGATATGTTTAAATTTTCAGACCGTTTGGGTATAGAAAGCCAGAAAGCAACCATTCCTTCTTCATCAATACATTATTCCCCCAAATAATTGGAGTCAAATGAATCATTTGAGGGCTATAGAATCAAAAACGCCTCTGTCTATATTATGGACAGAGGTGTTATCGCTTCTATGCGTGTGAGACCAACTGGCTTATATTATACATAATACCAATACACACTAACTAAACCGAATGCGTGCTTCACTATGTAACAGAGCAGATCGTAGTGTAAACCAGCCTTTAAGGCACAGGCTGCGGGTCACGGAGGGTTGAGGAGCCGGCGCTCGCGCAGGCAGTCCGCGCGCACCTCGCTCGGACGCCGCACGCTCCGACACGACCCGAACGCGATAACACTACTAACACGCTTGTGAGCTTAACAATACATTAACATAAGGTGAAAACGAAAAGTGAAGTGGAATTTAAATGGTAACGGGCTAGCAGACAGGTGAGTCTTATTACATCTTAGGTGTAAAGTAAATAAGACGGTTGGTCAGCTGAGCGCGACGTTACTGTCGTTACTCATTCAAAACTTTTTAAACGTGTTTGCGCATAAAAATAAGGCTTGATTCTTTGATACGTTGATACAGCTTATTAAAATTTGAATAGTGTTAGTTGCTGGGATGTAGGATATACAGGTTACAAGCCAAGAGACTGCGCAAGGAAGTTTATTATTGTAATTGGATTGACATTTACCTAAAGGTCTTATGTTGTAGACCTATCGCATCCAGAACAAACAATAGGTCTCCTTGCTTGAGTACCAATTATAAACAATGTTAATTTTATTATGGTATAATCTTTACCTTCATAATACCACTAAGTACAAGATGTAGATTCACACAATAGCAAATTTTTCATACGTATAAGAATCCAACTTTATTTAGGTACATGTTATTGAATTAAGTGTTACATAATCCGAACTGGCAAACTTTAATTCCTTATGGAATGTCATTTGTAGGTATATTATTACCTACCTACTATATTTAACATGAATCTCCTTTTATTCTATGAAAAATGAGAGTATGTAATAGTACGTACCTAAAGGATTGTTTCTTAAATAGTCATGACATTGATATTGTTTTCATTCTTTGAATTGGGTGACGAAGCCCGAAGGTATGTCGGGAGACGCTCGCTGTTTGTGTTTGCTCTCAATTGTTTGCATTCCACTGCAGCTTTGTTCCCCCTGTTGTAATGTAATCCCATATTTGTACAATTGGACCTGGATCCCAGGTAGGCCCTAGTTCAACAGACAGAGTTCGACGACTCTGTGACTAAACTTCAAAACAATGTGTACCTACCCTCTTTAGTTATTCATAATTTTTATACGGCTCGTGACCTAAATCTTTGTTTCTTGAGAATGTTATGTGAGTTACCTACATTAATATTGAATTCTGGTGATTCATAAGACTTTACAAACTTGAACTTCGCCAGTCATCTGACAGAGCACGTAAATCTATCTGATACAACCTTATTTGCAAAACTGTAGGCGTAAGTATTATATTTTCGCGCTTTGAAGAGAGATAGATGTTGGTTAATTTATAAGTGACTGTGTCCAACAGTTTCCTAAAGACAGAGATGACGTCAAAAACGACAAAATACGAATACATACAATGAAATAAAAGAATAGAAGAGTGCAGCGAGCCAAAAGCGGAGTTATGTGAACCGGCGCGGCGGGGAAATAAAAGAACTCTTTAAACGCTTTTAAGTGGCAAGTCTGAACCTAGATGTATGTTATCTTATAAGATATTAAGACATACATTATGTTTAACTTATTAACCGATGAGCCAAATCTCTGACTCATTAGGTATCTCATTAAAATGGGTTAGCAATGGTTTATATAAAATCAATTTATACAAAAAAAAAGTAAAAACGCTTTAAGGTGCAATCGGGGAGAATATTTAGAGAAATTTAATATTGGTTTAGTTACATTAAGTATAGGTATTTAAATCTTAGCTCGCTGTCGACAAAAATCACAAAAAAAAGTCTACGTTTCTCTCGTAGATATTTAAACATCATAATTTCAATTTC
This sequence comes from Cydia splendana, assembly GCF_910591565.1. Taxonomy (NCBI): domain Eukaryota; kingdom Metazoa; phylum Arthropoda; class Insecta; order Lepidoptera; family Tortricidae; genus Cydia; species Cydia splendana. The sequence goes on along the minus strand of NC_085972.1, from coordinate 20,477,218 downwards.
ATAGAAGTTTGACGTTTAAAATAATAATATCTGGTAGACCGAGCTTTGCTCGGAAAATATATAAAAACTCAAAGATGCGCATTTTCCCAGAGATACGACCTAGCTACATATATCGATTTATCGCCCCCGAAAACCCCAATATAGCAAATTTCATCGAAATTGTTAGAGCCATTTCCGAGATCCCCGAAATAACATACATATAAATAAATAAACAAGAATTGCTCATTTAAAGGTATTATATATAATATTATTATATTATATAGATAGATTGCACAGTCTGAGCTATTACAATCGCTGCTAACATAGCTTGGTGTAACTCTAATGTAGGTATCTATTAGAAACCCATAACAACCTAACAAACTAGCCTACTTCTTGATCAGTTAAGCCCCCAAACGACAAGTCATACAAGCCAATACAAATCCTTAACTAACTTATGAAGCAGACAAATTAATTAATCAACATTATTAACAGCTGTATCAATCGACCTCCCACACCAACTCATCATCAGTAACCACAACTATCAGTGTAATAGCCCGTGAAAACCGTAGAGCGCGCGAGCGGTATTTGACGTGCCGTGACGGCTGTTGACGAGTGTGACGTGTGTTGACGTGAGGTGTGTGTTACGATGTCAATTCAGATTACTTTCTTCGATGAATCACTTTGTGATCTTGGCCTAAATAGCCCATGTCCCAGTTTAAACCGAGAATTAAATGTGATAACTTTACTATTTAATTATGTGAACCAGACTATGATATTTACGATTGTCACGAGCTGATGAAACACGAAGTTGAATACTGCTTGCTTGGGAGAGATTAAAATCAAATTAACGAAACTTGTAAATCAGTCGATGAGAAATGTCAACCATATGTCAACCACCTTCCGTCCGTTTTGTCTGCGCCAGTTGTATAAAAATCACACCAGTGCAAAAAATTTACATAATACACACGAAATCAATAAAAATAGTCAGTTTCTATAAAACATCCGTACAAAGCAACCTGTTTTCTTTTTGAATGTAATATTGTTTATTAATGCCATGATTACACTAACTAAGTATATTAACTCCAATGTTTATTTACATTTATCTACAATTGCGCGTAACAGGAAGAAAGATGAACAAGATATAGCGATGAAAAGATAGTCACGTGCATTGTGCAAACAGTATAGTTAACTACGTATTACATTGAAATGGCATAACTACATTTGGTTTCTAAACACGCATAAGCTTTTTATCATTGGTTACTACCTAATATGTTACGCTTTTTAAACTGTTGTTGTTGTTTATGTTTATACTAGAATTTCAAAAAATATATCGCCACTCATTAGTGCTTCCCTTTTCTTGGAAAGATAGGTAATTGGAATTAATTTGTTTTTGCCATACCTATCATATTTTGCAAGTCAAATATTGGTAAATAAATATTTGGCATGCAAAATAGGATGCCCACATTTTAATTGCTCATAGACATACAAAATGAACAATTTATCACAATAAATTGGACTATAAAAAATATATGGCCAACTAACAACTATTGTCGCGCACTATACGCCGCGCGTGCGTTATCGGCGCTGCGTTGCGCGTTGCATGCGTACGGCGCCAGCGTCTTTTGTAATGTTTTTGATAGGCTATCGCATAAGGCACACACAAGGTGTTAGAGATACATCGGACAAGATGTCTTAATACTTAGGATTCTTGGAAGTTACGTTTGATACACGTCTGATGTCATTTTAGAGAAATATGTTTTTAACAAAATTTGTTATTTTTTCTTTAGTTATCAAAAGGTTTAGTTAGAGTTTAGTTTAGATTGCGGGTCACTTCTGGCTGAGATTGACTCAGGAGCGGGACAAGTGGCGTACTAGAAGAGAGGCTTATGCTCAGCAGTGGGCGATAAAAGGTTGATAATTATGATCATTAGTTAGAGTACGAGTAAAACAGTTCCCCGCAAAACTCTGCGTATAATCCAACAGCACTGCACTGCTTTTTTACCTATTTTTTACCTACCTTAGTGCCTGAAGCTAGGCTCTTTTGTAATTAAGTAGAATAGAATAGAATAGAATAGAAGCCCTTATAGGTATGATTTAAGTTTTGTTGTGGTTTCACTCGATTCGTTTCGCCGATTCGTCAATGTGAGTATATTGTATAGTCAAGTGTAAGTACCTATATGACTTTTCGTATTCTATTCTATTCATGTAATTTTATGTGTCATTGGAGTATTTCTCCAGAATGTCGGCATGCTTGCGAACGGCGCTATACAGGGTGACCTTAGCCATTGGACAAACCCTGAAATCCCACGTAGGGTTACTTCTCAGAAATGCTCTAACCGTAATATTTTTTTAATTAGAACAAAAGATAAAAAATAAATTATCAAACAAAAGTTATTTCCATTAATCGACAACAAAAAGAAACATGTACTCTAATAATCATTGGCAGTGCTTTTGACTATTTGTTTGAAAATGTGCGACAATGATGACATTTGTCAAAAGTTAGAATCTTATTAATGTCATAAATAAAAAAGATTATCAAAACGGTCGAAGAAGGTTTTATACTACCTATTTATTACTAACACATACAGGTTGCTCCAAAGTAAAAAAATCGTAATTTGTTAATTTCTTCGTAACCGCTACACCGATTGTTATGATACTTTTCTCAAAAATGGACGGCAAAGTCGACTTTGCCGTTTAAAAAATAGGTTGCGAAGCGCGTAGTTTATGGTCAGTCAAAAATTAAAAAGTTAAAAACATTGCAGTCTCGATTTTGGGACTGCAATGTTGCATACAAATTCCATTATTTGTCGAGTTCCAAACTTTTTAAAAGTTGAAATGGCCATATCAAATGAAGGCACAGGCCCATTAAACAGCCAAACAGATGATTAGTACCGCGACTATTTAGCTGTCTCAAATAGGTTGGCGTATTTTCGGCAGAAAAATACACTTCTATTTTTTTATTAAAAAAATAAAAAGGCGGCAAAGCTAATTTTTTCAATTGTTTCTATTTTTTTCTGTGAAAATATATACGTAAGAAAGTTGCTTTTGTAAAATATTTCTATGATATTTATATTTCTTGCACCATTTTTGAGAAAAGCACTATATATGACTCGGCTGGAAGGCTACTTGCTGGCTTCGGATTCAATTAAACGGACTCCCAAGGTCGTCCGTTTAAAACGAATCCTCAGCCTGCAAGTAGCTACTTCCGAGCCTCGACAATAATGTACTATTGTATACTGGTTCTAAATACCCTAATACATATTATGTCCATTTCGGGTTTGACCAATGGCTAGTGACACCCTGTATACTCTTTAGGTGTTTCTAGAGAGGGTAACAAATCAGGTTATGGTTTGTTCGATCGAGTTCACATACCTACATCTTTTTTAAGCCAACGTATCAAAAATATATTATGCAAACGTATTCTCATTGTCTTAGTTTATTCTTGCATTCCTCATATTCCTCACAACTTGGATTACGTGGTCTTAATGCCATTTATTTTTGTATTTATGATATAACTTGTTCCATACGTCCTTGTTATGAATATTTTCTATGTAGGTAAATATGTATTTATGTAAATTACAGTATATTATGCTCCTGGCTTAGAAGTCGATATCTTTTCTTTTATCCATCGATGAAGAACACCATTCCTCGGTCTTCTAATAGTCGTCTTCTTTCAATTTCTCTTTAAGACGGTATACATTTAATTAATATTTACACAACACTTCTGTCTCTGATAACGGCGCGCCGCACCGCTGACTCACCGGCGTTGGAGCATTCCTAAATTATATGCTTCATTGTTTATTTGCTGAGTTTGCCGATAAGATAATTTATTTATTTTTTGCACGAAAAGTAGCGGGAGACTTGTTTACATATTGTTTGTGTTAAGCTGGTTCTGAATGGAGAATGCTAGCATGGACCTAAAATGCGATATATATAGTTAACCGTAAAAAATACCCGTTTATCAACTCTGCAGAAACATTTTCAAACGATAGTTCAATCGAATATGAAAACTCGCATGTAAGGCTCTTAAAGGCGGCTTTTTTAACCTTCTTTAATTTCCTTCAAAAAGGACAACTATATCCATTTAGCAAAGTATATAAATAATTGTCTCTCATTTTCCAATACCCCAGTCGGTATTGACGGTCCACAAGCAGACTTAACTGAGTCAGTCATTATTGCATTTGTCTGTGCTCCCACGCAGCGTAGGCTTTATTATAACCAGCCATGTTTTGCGGAAACATGCTATTGATTTTTTATTCATAAGACGATATACTTTTCCTGTAGCGTTACTTGAGAATTGAGATCGGCGGAAGGTTTCATAAAGATACGGCATATTTTATATTATTATCGGATTAATGAATAATTACCACGTAGATGGTTGGCAGTCCTCAAGTGTACGTTTTTTCCAGAAATTTCCTGCCTCGCATAGCTAAACTGTGGAGAGAACTGTCGGCTGCAGTGTTTGCGACCTTCAAACTTTCATGAAAAAAGCGTACTCCCATCTTAAATTCCGGCAACGCACTTGCAACCCCTCTGGTGTTGCACGTGTCCTTAGGCGGCGGTAATTGCTTACTAGCAAGCAATTCGGTTGTGCGTTTGCCTTCTATATCACAAAAAAAAATGTTAATAATCGCACGCTTGGAACAGTCGACTAACATAGGGTAGCCTTCTCGTAGGAAATAGGTATTTAGATAGTGAAGTGGTTTTGATACGACCTTGAAGATCGCTCACGCTGATTGGTGCATGCGAAATGCAAAGTAAGACGCGTAGTGTGAGATGCGCACCATTCACCAAGACGGTCGTCAAAGTGGCCTACCGAGAAAACCAAAATTCGCAAATTGCGGGGATCTTTCTCTTTTACTCCAATTAAGGCATAATTAGAGTGACAGAGAAAGATGCCCGCAATTTGCGAACTTCGATTTTCGCGGTTATATTAGCCCTGCCCCGCGTGCCCGCACTCCCTGCTCTGAATTTGACCTGAGAGATGCCACGGTCCGGGCTGTCAGCACCGTTGCTATCTGGGTATCCACTGTTTAGGGAAACCTCGACACGAGAGAAGAAGAAGGTCGTATCACAACAAGATCAAAACCATTACAATTTCTTAAATTAGAATCGACCTTAGGGACATGTAGCATTTATAACTATACCTACTTATAACTAATAGCATAACACAGACCACAACACTTAAAGAGATTAGTCAGTTATTTACATACCACCCAAGTTATTAAAGCTGTAGGTATTGGCGTAGGTTCGCGGTTTTTCTACATCGTGTCGTCATCAACGCAACCGTCAACCGCTTTTATTATTCACACGTTGATTTTTTAAGGCTTTTATAATTTTATACACAGCGCGTCACCATGCCATACCAGACTCTTACTACCTATTTATATGTAAGCTTATAACACCGAAAAATGCGCAGTTGTTAGGTACTAATCTCGCGGTGAAAATACCAAACCTTTAATTCAATAGGGTCGGACCAAGCTAACTCTGCATTTTCTTTTCTTAGCCCGTTACAGTATCCCACTGCTGGGCAAAGGCCTCTCCCCTTAATTTTCACAATTCCCGTTGTTGTGCTTTTTCCGGCCAGTTACTGATGAAGGCGTCTAAGTGCAACTCTGAATGCCATGCCAAATTTCTATGAGAATATTACGTTTATAAGGACATTACCTCACTTTGTTTTATCAAGTCGGCACAAAGTCAGCGTAGACGGACTCTAAGCATTTATTATTTATAAGTTTATTTATTTTAAGTTTTGGGTTTCTTTATTATAAAATAAACCAGTTATCAATGGAGCTCAAATATCCGCTTCTTGATCCTTATGTTGGTTTGCTAACGGCAGCGCTCGGTAAGCGTTTGTAAACATTCCTTGTTAACTAGTATAATTATATTTATCTACAAAATTATCATTACACGCCTCATTACAAGTAGATTCATTATAAATAATTGATCGAAAATTATGTAGTGTCTTTATTAAATAAGATTAGTATTTTTTTTTGTATTCTATATGTATTAGAGTCATTAGAGAGGTGTAAACGTGTATAGTTTATTATTGTCTTTACGTTACTTATTGTCTTTTTCGAGTTATAGAGGTTTGTTAATGAATAACTTCAAGAAATAGAGGTAAAAAGACAATACGCCTATTTTGTTGAGTTGTAGAAGTCCAATTTAATTTTTCAAGATTAGGTAAAAATTTACTGGATAGACGTGAAGGGAATCGTTGATTACTTCGTCTTAATGAGGTTGGGCTTTGAAGGGAGGATTTCGCCCTATCGAGGTTATATAAATACGATGCCCTGCAAGTCAAGTAAAATCAAGTTGAGATTCGGAAAGTAGGTACTAATGTATCTCCTAACGCACCGTGTTAAAGAAAATTTTACGTTAAAAAATGTCTAGCGCTCATTACGTTACGTCTGTACGGCAGGAATGGCCTGGCCATGTTCGGTAGACAGGCCTTACGCGACAAATGCCGATCTCAGACAGGACAGGACACGGACAGAACACCACACTCAATTACACAAGAAAGCCACAAGGCTTTCTATCCTCTATAGCCTGTAGGCGGTTATCCCATTGCCGGTGACGAGCTAAAAGCGAGGTAGTTAAGGTAAACGTCTCAGTACTCGAAGGTGCTAGTGCCTATAATAGATGATATCCCATGTTATCACTTTGACGGAAGTTTAAATATGTTAAATATACTGGGACAGTGACAAGGACTTGATCGTCTACCCTAAGCTTAAAGCATTTAATAACCGGAGTCGCCTTTTTTAAGAGCTTTTAGCAAACTGTTTTTGGATTGCAGGATCATCTAATAACAAAAACATTAAATATTACATACTAGTCCTTTCCCGATCATCATAATCATTCTAATTTCCACTTGTATTGCTTATAATGTCATCATATCTCAAGCAAGTTATCTATTTCCACAATTGTAGATTACCGGTTAGAAGGTTGCAGCGTCGTTGTGCTTAGTGATGTGCTGAAATTTTGAATCAAACTTTTACTGTTACTGTATGTTATTCATTAAGCGCCACTTGCACCATTCCACTAACCCCGGGTTAACCGGTTAAACCTGGAGTTACCATGGTTACCAGTACAATTTGACACTAAGTTAACGGTTTAACCGCTTAACCTCGGGTTAGTGGGATGGTACAAGTGGCCCTAAGAAACCTAAGCGACAGCTAAATATGTGATTTCTTATCCTGACTATAATCTATATTCAACACACCTACGTCGTCTCCATAAGTACCGATTCCAGTATTCATAGGACCAGGAAGTAGGTACTTATTCCTAAGAATAAGTATATCTTTCACTATTTAATCAATCTAACAATAAACCAATCGTTTTAATTTTACTCTATTAACTGTAGGTACATATACATTAAATGACCGTACAACAATTCAATCATTTGGTTTAGCCCATGGTTGTTTGTTAGAGAATGCCTTCTGTCATTAAGTCCACCATTTGTACTTTCATGTATTTGTGCAATAATGTTTGAATAAATAATAAATAAATAAATCACATCATTTGCTTGTCCTTTCCCCTTTTGCATCTTGTTGTTTTCTTCCATATCTCCGTCACTCATCGTGTTACGATTTACTTCATCTCTCACTTAGTCCATCCTTTCCTTGGTATGATCACATCACTAGTTGTGTTATATTAGCAGCTAGTGCATTAGTAATAATGCGCTTTCAAGTGATCGGTGTCGGTATCCTCGCCCACGCGCCGCGCCGCAGAACCGGCGGTGACGCGATGCGCTGCGCCAGGGCTTTCCACCTCCATAATAGGCATCACAATCTATCATTTTAATACCTACTAATAATTGCCTACTATAGGGATCTACTCAAACTGTAGGGAATAGCACAATAGCCCCTGTTTATTGGCGCGAATTGTTAATGTATGCTTCAGTTTCCGATTTAGGCCCCAAACAGATCCTTTCACGGGACAGGTTTTCGAAAGTCTAAATCTAATAGACCTAAACCGAACCTTAACATTTGCAGAGCGCCACTAAGTAAGGGTTTTTGAAATTCACGGGGTTCAAAGACATCAAAGTACATAATGTAAGTGTATTTGAAACTATTACTCGATGAATCGTATTTGAGTACAATTAATTTATTTTAGTAAATACTTTTTACAATACACTTATACAATTCAATTAATTTTGCATCAAGCAGAAACATCTGCCATTGATGCTATTAAGCTTAGCTTTTATTGTGTTTTTCATTACTCTAGTTATATTGTTATTTCTACCCTTTCTCATTGGTTTGAAATGTTTGAATATTTGTTTTAAACAGTAAAAGCCTCGTCACAACATTACCCTTGGTTTACAAGTTGTAGAAAAATAGCCTCAACCGGAACCAAACCGACGACCTTCCATGTGACGAGTCACAGGCGAAACAGTTGTTCAAATATTTACAGAGACGCACAATTTGTAGGTGTCTAATTGGTTATCGGAAACCACTTTACACTCCAAATGGAAGTTTACGATTATTGCGAAAAAACGAAGCAATTACTCTTCCTTTGATACTTAGTGACAACTTGACAAGAGGATACTTTAGTCATGTTAGTTCATATTATATCGTATCTCGTACAGTCAAATAAATAATTAAATTTCCGCCCCATTTCGTACCTCGTCACAGTGGCAATTAATAAGAAAGTCGCTTCATACTATTGTCACTGGGACAAAGTACAAAATGGAGAGGAATTTGAGGGCTCAAACCCTGGCTCCTATGCTCGTACCATGAGTTTTTCGGAACTTATGTACCTACAGAATATCATTATTTTGATGTTAACAACTAGCTTTTCGGTAAACTTGCATTAAAGAAGCTAGAACGGACGGGTCCGTATGTCAGACCGATCCATACTTTGTTTTCTATGTAAAATAAATCATTGGATGCGTCGGCCCGGACCCGGGCTGGTTAAAGCGTGAGTCATTCTTAACCTTTTGAACGCCATCTGTGAAACCCGAACATCATACTCACGCAAATATAAACCGTACTGAAAACATTGAAGGTTACCTTGACAACGTGTAACGTATGCCACACTTATAAGCATTCTTGGCGCCACGGGCATGACTTATTAAATATTACGTCTTTTTAGGGTTCTCGGTGTTCAAAGGGTTATATTTGCGAAGAAATGTCTACATTCCTAGATCTGCGTTGGTCTCAAATTCTCTTGGACAATAAGAAAACACCCGTGCCCAGCTTGATGACTCCTTTGTAAAGTCTGTGTGGTAACCCTAGGTATTGGCATCAAGTGCAGAGGAGTCTTGTCGCGACAGGATAGCATCTGACCGAAAGATGCCGTCATCATCGCACCGATCCGTATTGATCCTCTTAGGGCATGATGCACTCGGCGGTTCAGACGCTGCGTTTAAAAAGACTTTCTGTTCTATGCGCTATGGTTGAACTGGCGACACATATCATATATCGTCGGGTGACAAGCAAAAGTCACTAACTAACACCATTGAAATTATTGGAGAATAAACCGTGTTACAAGTGTAATAAAGTGCATTGATACTTAAATTTTTTGATAGTACTTAGTGACTTTTGCTTGTCACCCGACGATATGCGTTTTAAATTTTAATCTCGCTTCTCAATTGATAAATTTAAAAGTTTTCACGGTCAGTTCTTCTCACCTTCAATAATACCTTCCACAAAGAAGCCAGTAAGATTTTACCGATTTTACGGGTGCATATAAAATATGCTGTTACTATGGCTTTAAGATAATAGGTATGAGACTTTTTATTGTTCATTTTGTCAGGGATTAAAATTGTAACTTAGTCGTTGTTTTTACCAATTTCTACTTATTTTCAGTCTCCCATTCAGTGACTGTGCGCTGCGAGGCTTAGACTAGCAAGAACTTGCATGCAATTTACGTTACATTGCCGACTACTAAGGTAAACTGCATTCACAAGTTTGATCAGCATACCGCAATGTAATGAAAATTGCATGCAAGTTCTTGCTAGTCTCAACCTTGCTTTAGTTCTATTACCGTAGAGTTAGACCAAGTCTGCAGTGATTTTGATAGCCCAGACATCAAACATCAAACTTCTACGAAATTATGACGTATAAATAACAGTTGCACAGGTTGTGTTGTGACGTTGCAGAGTTATCTTGGTCTAACTTTACCAGCGTTTGCCCCGCTCAGTGTAAAGCTGACATATGTCAGGGTCTAGTGGGCGAACGGATCCACCCGCGCGCGCGCGCTGCTGGCGGACCAGTATTTGCGAGTCCCCTAACATCAACAGTAGTGCCTATTGGATCATTATTGTTATGAAATTGGTGAGTCTTAAAACAATGATTGTATAGTTGTGGGTCAAAAACTTATTAATATGTTAAAGTTATAGGTACTTACGTTTTTCCTGTGGACGTCTTAAGTTAAACGGAATTGAAAGCTTAATCTTCGTAACTTTATCCTTATAGGCATATTGTTAAAACCTTGTAAGTACCTACTTTATATGATGAAAGTCTTAGAAAAATGTATCCAATAGTTATAGGTTAGGTTTTGTAATGACCACAGAAAAGACGCCGGTTTTTCCGAAGGTTTTTGTCTCTTGTATGACTATCAGTTGTGCTTTGGTAGTGTTGTTTTAAAAAAAAAAAAATATTATATCCAGAAAATGTGATTTTTTTTCTTACGATTTCAAGATGCACTTTTTGATTAAATTAATCGTGATTACTACCTAGATTTTGTGCAATCGTCTCTGTTTATTTTCCTTAATTTCATACCCAAAAATATTTATACAGTATAGAATTTTGTACAAAACAAGGATATTTAACAGCATTACAAAGGCGAACATATTCCTATATTATGACATGAGGGATCTCTGTTGAGACTTATTGCTGAAAAATTTTCTTTCTCCACCAATAAACCTCACTGTTGAAATATGTAGCGAATGTTAGTAATTCGCAGGATCGAGTAACCGTACGTGTAACCGTAACCCTCGTTTCGTAAACCAAACCGCGTGTTTTGAGACCGGCTCGGATTGCGTGCAACGGGCAACACCAACTCCAAAACATCGCAACTGTTAACGTTTTGAGGTATCAGAGGTAGGTGTCTAAAGAAAATCTAGAAGTGAGTCATCTAGGCTTTAATACTTACGCTACCCAAAATATTTAGGACATCATATCCGATGATTCTTAATACCGAAATCAAGAGATGTAGGTAGCAACAACATTTAATCCGTTTTATGCGGATACCAATTTATGTAGTTCCATTTTATCTGGTTAATTATTATTCTTCTTCCTTGCGTTATCCCGGCATTTTGCCACGGCTCATGGGAGCCCGGGGTCCGCTCGACGACAGAACTAATCCCATGATTTGACGTAGGCACTAAGTTTTTACGAAAGCGACTGCCCACCCCAACGCCCAAAGGGAAAAAGGTTAGGCTTATTGGGATTAGTCCAGATTCCTCACGATGTTTTCCTTCACTGAAAAGCAACTGGTAACATAAATAACAAATGATATTTCGTACATAAGTTCCGAAAAACACATTAGTATGACTCTGGTCATTGGACGGTTAATTATTAACCAGATGAATTTTAATTAAGTATTTCTTTACAATTGAATTACTTACTGCAGTTACGTCCTTTCGACATATAATATTACAGGAGATTCTTGGAAGTGCCCTGCCCGCCAGCTTCGTGGGCGATGCCAATGGTGTGTTTGCGAGCCATTTTTGCACAAATCAATATTAGGTTTCCGAACTTGGCAAAGAAAACCTTTATCATTGGTAAGAATAGTGAGCTTTACTTCGTTGAAATAAGGTTCACATAATAAATTAATATTTGATGTGCTTAAATCACGAAGGAATCCATAAGTTTACACAAGTTTTTGGTCGGCTATAGAGTTAAATTTTCAAGCCTTGAAAACTCGGGTCTTTTTTATCTTATAGGGATGCTAAATGTAAAATAACGTGTTTACTCGAGTGCAAAACTGCGAAAAAATCAAGTTTCAACATAACCTAATATACCTACTCAATTCAGTAATAAATAAGTGTACAATTAACGAGATTATTAAATTTCACCGGAGGACAAAATTGACATTTGTATTGAGTAATAAATGTATCAACAAAATACATAATATACAGGGTGAAATTTTACTACCTAAGTAATAATTATATTATAATTATTGTACTAATGTAAATCTGGGAAAGGCCGCCTAGAAGGCCTATGTCTATAATTCTATATCCAATTTTATATGCCATGCCATTAAAGTATAAAATCTATTTAAACCTACACTCATCCAACCTTATTAACGAGCATAAGAAGTGAAAACATCATATTTGTCCGTATTGTCACAAGAACAAGCGATGTAATTGTTAAATTACAAATGTACAGTTAAAAATCCATACAGCCTCAGTTCCGTTAATCAAAACATTTTGCGTTACATTTAACTTTGATCGCCTTATTACGGACCGGTTTGCATATTGCCAATGTTGGCGCCGTTTTAGCAAACGTGCCATGGAGTGGTACCTATTCGAACTTAACTAGAGGCTTATTCCTCATTGAAATATTTCGAAAACTACTCACATTTTGAATGGGGGTCAAATTATTCCCTTTCCAAGATGAAAATTTCGTTTATTTGAAATCCTATTAAATTTTCCTGAAGTTTCCGAACTTTCCCAACTTTTTTAAACTTTCAGCAGATTACAAATCTGTAATTTGTATCATAACTATCATAAGTTTTATCAACATGGGTCAATTGGATCAAACACTGGCCCACTATTGTCCATAGCCGGACCATATTGGCCCAAACGTTGGGGGTTGGTGGACCTTGGCCGTGGGCCGCCAAACCAGTCGGCCGGGGTGTTGTATCGTCCACGCTGTTCACTGATGATTCTTGAGCCCTATTGCGAAGGCATAGAGTCCATCGATGGTCAGGTAATGTTGCTGTTAGTATGCAGCTGTTGGTTTTATAGCGATGCTATCCAAAGGCTTGCTCCTCTGAGGGCTCTTCAGGAGCATTATTTTAACAAATTACCCACAAATAAATACTAGTAAGATAATATGCCTCTTTTGGACGGCCTACTCCTACTAGCCTAGTCGGTAGTGACAGTGACTCCACCTACGAAGCAGGGTCGACTCCTGGCTCCAATTTCACCACGGTGACAGGTGCGACAATTGTAAAACATCACTGTTGCTGACGTCACAGGCATCCATGGGCTACGGTTACCGCTTACCATCGGGCGGGCCGTATTCATGTTTGCCACCATCATTGTTTTATTTAAAAAAACTTTATTATATCGAAAAAAAACAGATATTTCTCTTGCTAAGTTTATGACAATTGTCACAAGAAACACTACAATTGTCACGAAATTCCGACATATACCTCATTACCTGTCAAGAATTACCTACAATTCTTCTAAATCTTGACAATTGTCAGAAACTTCGCAAAAGAAATATCTGTTTTTTTTCCGATATAATAAAGTTTTTTTAAATAATACAATGATGGTGGCAAACAGGAATACGGCCCGCCCGATGGTAAGCGGTAACCGTAGCCCATGGATGCCTGTGACGTCAGCAACAGTGATTTTACAATTGTCGCACCTGTCACCGTGGTGAAATTGGGGCCTGGTAATGGTATTATTATATGTGTGTTGTGTGATTTTCCACTTGCTCCGGTTCTTTGCCTCCTGCCTCCAAATAGAGTACTTTCCCATTTTTCGAAGTTCTTCTTCCACGCAATATCCACCATTTGCCTTTTGATCTCTTTTATTGGGGTTAAGTATCACTTATTTATTTAGTCGCCCTTGAATCTGGCATTCTTTCTAGGTGGCCCGCTGAACGCCCAAACCTAAACATAAAACTAGTCGAATAAAGGATGTAGAACACCTAGGTATTAAATAGGGGATAAGTCGAACAAACCGGCCAGGCGCGCGGATGAGCAGGCATTATGAACTATTACACCCTCTAGTTACATAGGAATTTATATTACAAGCACCTCGTGCCGGTCTTCTGACCTAAGCAACGTCTATATCTAGAATATATTCGATGTAAGCAGTTCCGTTTGTTCCGGAGTTTCTGCAGTTACGCTCTGCCTGCATCGTCAGAACAGAAATACTTCATATCAGATTAACACTAAAAATAGAATCAGATTTATAACGACCATGTTCCAAATCCACAAAAAAACATCTCAAAATTTGGAAAAGTCACTCAATTACACTGTGCCTTATATCACCCAACGAAATCAATTAAACAATAAAACAAAGTAGGAGGTGTCTATTGGCGGGGGCGGCGTGACTCACAGACAAACACTGAGATCACTTGTTCGATATAGAGAAAAGTCCTTCCATGAATCGATACATTAGTCTTGCTAGTAACTTGTCGAACGGGTTCAACTAAGATAAGATAAAGGTAATAACGGATGTCTGTTTGGTTTTTTGTTACGATGGACATGTTTGTATTTTGGTGGGACAAAAGATCCATCGATGGGCGGTTAAGGCTGTTTTTCAACTGAGGCGGAAACATTGGTTGTAATCCACATCTATTATCATTTATTAATTTCGCTACCCAAAGGTAGTCTGGAAGAGATAGCTTTTTAGCGATAAGACCGCCTGTTGTTTCTGTTTTCTTTTATTGAGGTGTGCAATAAAGAGTATTTGTATTGTAAAGTGTCATTCTATGGAACTTGCTAACTATGTAAACAAACCGCCATATTGAAATTGTTAAAGAATGATGAATTTACTAGTGACTTTTGTTTACATAGTTTAGTAAGTTCCATAGAATGACACTTTACTGTGCCTATTGTGTACCGCAGGATTACAACCGATGCTGTTGCTTCACAAGAAAATACTTAATCAACTAAGTATATTAGGTCTATATTATTTGGTCACTACAGGTTACTAGAGCGTGGCAAAAATGAGGTACAGTCAAAGTATGTATTTAATATCAGACCCATTTCGTACCGTGTCACAGTGACTATAAATATGAAAGTCGCTAGAAGCCTCCTTCTATTGTCACTGTGACAAAGTACAAAGTGGGTAGGAAATTAAATTCTTTGACACTGTTATCTTACCTATCTTAACCACTCCTAATGCAGCATGTCATTTTGTTACGATATGTAGTACATATTTTTCTTTTTTGCACCACTCACACTTGACCGATCCCATCGGCATGGCAACCGACGACCGATAGCGCGGGAACCGGTCTGCGCAAGCGCTAATTTATTGTTGCGCTTATTCCATAAGCCTTCCGACTCTTCCTACACGCGAATCACGCGATGCAGCGATTCACAAAACATACAGCAAGTTATGTCGCGGTGAGAAGTGACGAATTATACACATATGTGAAAACCGCATGACAATCCGTTCAGTAGTTTTTGTTGTGGATAGTAAGCACACAAACACACAGACGCGGCGGGGGACTTTGTTTTATAAGGTGTAGTGATTATAGATATTGAGAAACTTAAGTCTTATTGGACTATCCAGAAAAAAAAACAGATTTCCTAGTATACCTATTCATAAGTGTCTTAACCATGTAATAAGCTTTCTTTTACATCCTCTAAATCCATTATTCAAAAACATTGAAAAGGACATCCGTTTAGAAATTCGTAATCTGTTTCACTTTCTCGCATCCTCCGTTTTCCGCAAAAGCGAAAATAAGAACGAATCTTGCACATGATCGAACTGCCAATGCAGTCACGTACTGACAGCATACTTAACTGACCAGTGGTGATCCTTATCACGTGGTATGAAAGCTTGAAACTGGTCGAACGGTGGCACAACATAGTTATTTGTGAACTGTTCCAAGTATAACTTAAATAACCTTGTCAGACGAGACAAGTAAACAAAGATCATAAAGTTAACACGTTAATTTAAGAGACAAATGCATTCTGTTAGCCAATACAAGTACTTTATTTCATGACCATGGATACAAGTCCTTCAGTCATAATTCATAAACATTAGGTACATGAAATTCATAAAAAACCCAAGTTTTCAATGTATGTACCTATGGTATGGTTGCCATCAGGATTTCCCCTGGCATGTCAGGATGTCGGTCCTTTGTCAGGATTGCGCTTGCTTTCCTCTGCCCAACTACATATTAGCTAAAATGTAGTTGGGCAGAGGAAAGAGAAGGTTTTGCTTTATATACACAGCATGCAGCACAGCATAGGTACACATAAAGGTAACAAATAATGCAGGTACACATAGGTACACATAATATAGGTTTCGTACAGCATAGGTATGGTGGCGAATTAAAAGGTGGGCTACAAAATGTTAGAGAATTTACCTTTCAGGAAAAGTCAAGATTTTAGGGTGATGTTTCCATTTTTTTATATGTATATCAACCCTATCAATGTGGTTTGTCTGAAAATGAGTGCTCCGAGAAGTGAACACAATACTTAGCATGATTTACGGAACGTGTACACTAATGGTTGACATTTTATACTGGGATCTGACCTTTTGCCTGCGTACCTACAATGTGTTGATTGTAGACAAAACATTCAGTTAGTGGAACTCTTGATAGCGTCCTGGTTTTATCGATTAACAAAGTCGAAAACTGCAAGAGCAGACGCATCCTTCAAGTATTTTTCCAAGGAACCCTAACGGCCGGCGTAACGGTATCGGTCTTAAATCTCTCAATTAAAATACAATGTCCCACTTTTATTAACCGAACACAATGCGTTAAGGAAGCGTATTCCGATACGGCCATAACATTATACCGATCTGATTGCGATTACAATCTTTGGGTGTCACGGTTGCACAAATAGGTTAGTTAGGTATATCAAACTAACAACGTCTGCAAATACTACAAATTATTAAATTTAGAGGAAAACATGGAAAAATTCACCGTTTCGGTGAAGATTCGAACTTGCGATCTTTTGAAACAACGGTCCAATCGGTCAACCAGCTGAGCAACCAAAGCTTACCAGAAGCGTGCGAATTTTCCATTCCATCCTCTTGTTTACACGTCTTATGTTTTTTATTTTTCCTTTAATGTACCTAATAGGTTTAAAGGAAATATATCTTCCGCATTGGGGGATTTGGGGGCACCCAGACAGGGAACATGTTAATCTACGTATCCATAAAATTGAAAAGCGAGACGCACTAAGCTGAATTGAATTTAAATCATCATCATATTTTACAAATCTGAATAAGCATCAAGGAGGAACGATCGCATATCATATGATATGATATGGACATAATGTCCACCGTTCAATGAATATTGTACTACATTATGATAAGCGTCAATGATGTCATGTCACGCCAGTTTCCTTAATAAATAAATTGACTAACTACATGAACTAAACTGGTGTTCTAACACTGAAGTTCTGTTGTAGGATTTGTAGGTGTTGTAGGTGGGTTGTTTTCTGTAATATGTTTTGTAGGACTTTTCATATGTGTCACAAAAATCGTGGGTTCACCTCGGTTGTGTACATAGGTATCTTTTAGGTAAGTATAGATTTGTATATGTATCTTAATCTATATCGTTGACTAGTAACCATAGTAGGAGTACAAGCTTTGCTTAGTTTTGGGGCTAGGTCGATCTGTGTAAGATTGTACGCAAAAACCCGTCCGACATTAACTTATAACATTAAGAGGGATGACAACATTCAATGATATCATAAGAGTTTATTGATAAAGCGCGACTTCGCGGTCTCTTTTACATACACTCAAGCGCATAAAAACGGGACATTTAATATATAATCTTTATACAATTGTGACACGTTCTTTGCACTTGAGTGTAGATGATCTAATCGCAACACAGGACCTCTGTTGGCTGACCTTCAGACCCTGACTTAGTTTATCACAGAGGGTTCTGTTCGCGAACCTTGTTGTAGGATAAGAGATCAAAGAACTTGGGGTCTAGCCAAGGTGACAAACGTACATCGACAAACGCGAAACGAATAGGAAAAATATATCGGGATGATAGATGCTACGAATAATCACTTGACTATTTTCATACATTATTTAAGTTTCGACTGGCGTCATTTAGCTCGGTCGGTGATCGATGCGGCAAGAAATGCCGATCGGCTATTGGATAACACAGCCATCGCAGTTGATATAGGCTGACTAACTCCTCGCAATACATCCTTAGACGCAGCAACTATCATCTGCAAAGATGCTGTGGCTAGTGATGATGTCACTAACGGGTACCTAAGTTCATCAGAGATTTTATAATAATTTATCAGAACTTCAATGAGAATGATAATCCGGTGAGGTCTCGGTCGCGCTTGCACGGCTTGCCCATGCGCGAGGTCAAGGCCTTGAAGGTCTGGTCCCACGGACGCATGACCCCGGGGAAAGCGAATAAAAAATACTCTGACTCCACGGGACTCCGGGTTTGTAAGGGGAACAAGTTCAACGGCGCTAAGATAATATAGGAGTTAGGACGTTTGACTTACGCGTCGGGATGTTAGAGAAATTTACATATTATAGTTATTATAAACAAACAGGGTCCTCATTAAAAGTAACTATCACGATTTAGTTGGAATTTATTTTATAAATACCCTACCTTTCTATTTGCATAACTAAATAACGCCGCCACGCCAGCCTCAACGACGTCATTCGAAGGGCCCTTGTCAGTGCCAAGATACCGGCAGTCCTCGAGCCCAACGGTCTGGCCAGGGTCGATGGCAAGAGGCCTGACGGAATGACGCTGGTGCCTTGGAGTATGGGACGGCCACTTGTCTGGGACGCTACGTGCGTAGATACCCTGGCGCCGTCCCATATTCCAAGCACCAAAGTTGGCGCTGGTGCGGCCGCATCCTCGGCCGAAAGCCTCAAACGCCGCAAATATGTCACACTAGGTAGTAGCTACATATTTGCGGCGTTTGGAGTGGAAACCCTGGGGCCGTGGGGACCTAGCGCGCGTCGCCTCTATGAGGAGCTGTCAAAGCGCCTCATAGAGGCCTCCGGTGACCAGAGGGCTGGCCAATATTTTGCCCAAAGGATCAGCATTGCTATCCAGCGGGGCAATGCGGCCAGCCTTCTGGGCACCCTACCTACAGACCACGATTTAGGGCAAATTTTTTATTTATAAGTTTTCGTAGTGTTTTTATTTTGTTGTAAAAGTCCATAACTAAATTGTGTATGTATATAATGTTGTATATTTTGAATTACAAAAAGACTTACAACATAAAACCATAATGTAATTTTAAATAAACTCCGGGAGTAATATCATCGTTATCAATTATTATTACTCCCGATATACCTACATATGTATCTGAGATACGACTTTTAAAATTTTAGCTCTTTAACTAAAGTTATTTTTACTTGATCCTTAATCTTTAGATAAAGACTCTGAAATGTAAACATCCACTCAGATTATATCAGATCCTTGTGAGACATTGCATCAGAAGCATTGTTTACAAAAATTCTCAATAACGTAACCTGATATCACTAATCCCTGTTATCTCGATGGTGACGTCACACTTCGCGGGTGGCCAGTGCAACACATTCGAAAATCGAAAATCCTGTATTTTCATCTCTGTCACTCCAATAATACAAGAGCTATAGATATAGAGACATGCGGTCTTCGTTTTGTTGATCGCCGTAGGAGCATTGCGCGAATCCTGCTAAAAACAAAAAAACATCAAACAACACACCATCTTTTAACGTCATTCAATCTCAGACCGTAACATAGCGTGATAAAGTACATTTTTGGCTAACGCAACCTAAAGGCTGCTTTAGGTTACATCACATTCAAAATAAGAGGTCCTATACACACTTTTAAGACACGTGCCGATTGACTCCATTTTACGGTGATAAGGTCTAGGTTCTATCATAATGCGTTTTAGTTTTAGAGCAGTAAGCCATTAGCTTATCACGCAACTTCACTATATAATTACCCGTGAAAAAGGGTTCTTTTAAATGACGTGTTAAGGGTCATAACATAATCGTCTTTTAACTATTTAGAGAAGTTTTTTATCTTCAGATAAACAGACAATGAGTACTTAAGGGTTGTTATTTTAGCCCCTACATAGGCTGTCGATTTATTCTTACCCAGTTCTTTTCAACCAGATTTAAAAAAGCGGAAGTTTATCTATGTTTTTGATGATACTATGTATGTTAAGTTGTACATACGTATTCTAAAAGATAAACTATTGTTAAAAGGTTAAAACTAGAAGAATAGTTTCCGAATAATCGAACATGAATTAGGTAACGCTTAAAATATCTTCTGATTTCAATGGAACTATCAAATTTCTATAAAAATGTCCCTGTGCCTATGCCTGTTGCAAGAACAAAAATCCAATCGATAATTGAGTCGCTTAACTTCAAACTCGGGTAAATCCATCTGTCAGATTATGCGATTATAGTATTAACAGAAGGTAATAGAGTAGATATTTGCTGAGAGGGTCGAATGGATTTACCCGAGTTTGAAGTTAAGCGACACAATTACAGAATTGATATTCGTTTATTTATTATCCATAGAAATTTATTATCTGTAAGGATCAAATTAGACGCGGTTAGGGGAATGGTGATAATTTTTTATACAAGCAATTGTACAATCAAATAAAACACGATGTTTATTGCAACTGCTTGACAAGCTCATTTGCCATACTTGCTGTTGAGTAGGGTGGGCCTCAAAGATTAATACACTTTTCACCTTATACGCTTTTAATAAGGTGCATTTTTGTGTATACCTTTGATGTCAATTGTATTGTAAAATTGGAAAAATAAATTGTAACCTTACGATCTTGTAATAAAGTGCATTTTCGTGTACATTAGAGGTCTGTATAAAAAAGTAGTAATTGTACAGCGCATTAATTGAAGAAGGTTCACAGGTGGTGTTTAAATGCTCCGCTGGTGCGGCTAACCGCGTGTATCTAATTCATATTTATAAGTAAGAAGACCTAAACGCAGCCAAAGTATTGACACAGTACGTTGACAATTCTTGGTCAAAACAGTATAAGCAGTATGCTATGCGATTCAAGCGTATCGATTCATAATCTATCAAAAAAAATATTTAGGTGACCTATATATTTTGATACATAATCCAATCGCTAATTACTTAATCAGTATTCGAAATTATTAAGAGCCCATCAACGTGCACACTAGCGCCACAGCTAAATAATCGTAATTATTTAAATTTAACGAAATATATTGATAAAAGGGGGCCGCTACGGACTGTATTGTGTATTTAAGTACCTATTGAATACATCAAACTAGTTTTTATGTTGCTGGATTCGTCAATCTATGCGTCCAAAGTTAAAACGGCCGTTTTTGTTTTGAGTTCCTAGATCGACGAAACCAGCAACATAAAAACTAGTTTTATCTATTCAAAAGGTACTTAAATACACAATACAGTACGTAGCGGTCCCCTTTTTTTCAATATCTTTCGTTAAATTTAAATAATCACGATTATTTAGCTGTGGCGCTAGTGTGCACGTTGATGGGCTCTTAAGATCAATGACAACTCGAAATAAATTAGGATTCTAATGCGATTGTCAAAAACAAGGAATCCTCATTTTCTTTTATTTGCGAGAGAACAGTAGTTTTGCAGTAAGATAAAATTTAATCTCATAAACCCAATAAACAGCTGCGAGTTTTTATATAAACATGCTAAACTTGATAAATTACTTACATAAGTAGCTACCTAGCTACATAAGTATAAAAAAATATATATTTATAATCTGGGTCCATAAAGGCTGTAAGCCCTAAGATAAAACCTGTAATTCTCGCAGAATTATCTTTTCAATTTAATTTGTTAACATTGTGTCCGCTTAGTCTCTTCATGTTGCAGGCGTACCCCTTGAGATTGTTATTGGCGTGAAGTTAACATACTGATCCCACTTACACCGTGTACCTAAGTGTAAGCTAATGGATGCGACGTTTCCGTCTGTCGTCCAATACTAATGCTGCTATGATTTACTGTAGACCTGCGTCTGCGCAGGAGATTAAAGGACCACCAACACAGCAGGACTCTTGAGCATTGGTGGGCCTTATGTCCGAGCAATACGGTTCAAGATTCGTCAGTTGGGTAATTGTGAGGTGGAACACTTAGGTATAACTTTTCGGTATTATTTATAGGTCGGTTTTAAATAATTTTAGGCTTGTAGTTACGTGGAAGGTATGTACTTAACTACCAATTTCTATCGTGTATTTGACCTGCAATGTAATATGATTCCATAAAAACTGTGAACATTTTATTTCTATAAATAGTTAGGTATGTTATGTACAGTCAGCTGCAGAGAAAGGTGAATTGCAGCTGCAAAGGTGCTAAGCGAATAGTATTGCTGACTGTGCATATTAATGAACAACCAGTTTGATAGAAGCCGTCAAAAAACGCCAAAAAGAATTACTTGAATATCGTGTCAAATTTAATGATATTGCAGGATGTCGTTTTAAAATGTGGGCGCAACTTCTAGCGTATCGCGGCGGCTAGGTTCAAACGACTCTTAACTTACCAATATACATAATATATGTAAACCATAATCTCTTTGAAATATTGAAATAAGCTTTAAAAAAGACAGTGAGTACGTCGCACAATCGTACCACAAATATGCGTCAGTAACATGACATCACCTTTCCAATGGACCTATTGATTGAGGTCCATTACCGCACGTGGCTTATCGGGACACTATCGGTACATTAGTGGTGGCCTGGTGGGACCTTAACGAGGTCACGGGGACGGAACGGGACACATTGTCCCATTGCTCGTTCTAATCAAGTTGGGAAATACGATACAATCAAAGAAATGGACGCCAAAGTAGATATATAGAGATAAGATAGTAAGAGAGTATAAAGAGATATAATCTTGACATAGAGGCGTAAAATTTAAATAAAAGCATCTAAGTTTATAAGAGGTTAGGTAATCATTGGTTGATGAAAACAATTATTCGAATTAATATTTTAACACAAGATCTACATCGATATCTAGGTACTGTGTATTTTTTTTTACTTTATGGTGCACAATAAAGAATATTTCCTTACTTACATTCATTCACCACTCACGGCAAAATATTTGTAGATATACTCATCACATACTCGTAGGTAAATGCACTATTCGAGATTAGACTATCGAAACATGAATTTTAATATTAATTACTAATTATGATGCTAAACAACTTTTTTACGCTTGTTGCTACGGCAACGTCTCTTGAGTCACCCTTGAACTTTGACATAAAAGTTTTATTCCACCTGAAGCATGGGTTTAAGTGAACAATAACAAAAAGTTGAACGACCTAAGGAACGGCTTCGTGAGAATACAAAACAAATACGACTCATTATGCTACTCTACGACGTGTTCCGTCTTTACCACAGAGCACCTCAACTACTATACCTCTCGTGTCAGTCGTGTCGAACGATCGTCCCCATACCAGTTCATTTTTTTTTCACACATCAACCTAGCCCCAAACTAAGCAAATTTATGGTATCGGTGTCACGTAAAATTTTGGGAGATATTTTTTAGAAATATAGCTTAATTTATTTAGAAATGTCAAATGTACTGTGTTTTATGCAAAAACATATTTCATGGACATTTTTTTAAATCAGTTGGCAGTAATGTCACGCTGCAATACTGCTGCAGTAATAATGCAGGTGTAATCTGAATCCGAACGTTGAGGTAAAGTTGTCTAAAAGAGATCGGTTATGGCAATAAAACCTCATGTTGCTACCTTTATTTACATTGTAAATCTGTTTTTGAATTTGCTTTCTTAGTGGTGCAATAAAGAATATATTCTTACTTACCTTCACGCTTCATAATGCGGAGTCTATTTTAGTTTTTCTTTCCACAATAACTTATTCTATGACACAGGCTATATTTCAAGTGGTCCCAAAAATGTGTTGGTCTCGTAATCAGTGGGCCTTGCCTAATGGCCACTAAATCTCGCGCTATCCGGACTCGGGATAAAACTAGTTGCGTTATGTTAACTTGTCCCAATTTTGGGCGCAGCGGGTTTGGTGTAACATGCTTCTTTGGAATTGAGTTCTTTCTTATTTTTAATTTTAAAAAGTATTACATATTTGAATGGTTTACTTGTTTTTAACCTCAAGCGCAAAGTTAGAAGTTATAGGTACTCGTAAATAAGTTTAATTTTTGTACATGTGTGTCTGTGGCATGGTAACTCCCAAATGGAAAAACTAATATGAGTTTTATTTAATTTCTATAGCTTATCGTATACTTAGTACAGAGTATTGTTTTATTTCAATTTCTCAAGATCTTCACATCGTCGATTTAATCTTGATGAGAACCCAATCCCATGCTCTCCACCATAATTACTCATAATTAGGTATATCTACATTATTATATTACCTATTTCAAATCGGGCACTATGAGTTTTTACACATTATTTAAAATAAATAGGTAGGTAATAAAGGTTAATTAAGGCCCAGTGAAAGATAGTTTTTAGTTCTTATAGTAATTAAATTTCGAAAATGCGGTTCGTATCGTACTACATCTGCCTGATACATACTTTTCTGTGACTGACCTACTAAACCAGTTTCTTATTTTGGTACTGTGTTTGACATTGTGTTCTTCGCGTACAATACCTTATATGGAACAAGTGTTTTATCAGCCGTGTTACTCAAAGGTGTTACTTTGAATAGGTACCTAAACAACAACAGCAGCTGTAAATGTCCTAGTGCCTGACACAGCTCCTATAATTCAACACAAAGTGGCGATAATCTGGGTGTTATTGTTTGTATTATAGTGTCAAGCATTGGCGTGTTTGATTTATATTTACGTAAAGAAAGTAATAATCAGTACAATCACCCGGTCATAAAGACAAATCGATCGACACTCCACTAATTAAAATCAGCTCAGTAAATTGGCTGCGATAGAACACACGACACAAACACAAATACATTAAAATCATACGATATGGGTTATAACCCTTCTCGTAGTCTGGTAACAAGTAAATCGTTTAAAAAACTATACCTACTCGTATACCTATCATCTTTATTGTAGTAGTTTCCTACTTACTTTTTTTTAATCGGAGATAAAATGTAGTAGGTACTTGGTACGCGCTATAAAAACGAATCGATTGACACCTCCAAACCTCCGTACAAATGAACTAAGTACTAAAATCATAACTTTTCAGGTAAAAGTAAATCCGCTAAACCAACTATCCAAACCCCCGACCTCCAATTTTTAAATGTCAACTTATTTAACCCTCAAAACGAGTTTCAAGTAAAAATGCTTCAAAAGCAGGGCAAGGCGTTCCAGGCCGTACGTAGCACCATACATGGACGTACATGAACATTGTCATATATAGTACCTATAGCGAGAAAAGGACACAAGGCTAATTGCGCAGATGAAATTATGAACTCATTGATAGATTGTGATGCAGCTGGTGCAAGTGATGCAACTGTTCGTTTAGGCGAGGAAAATGCTTCAATTGGATTGTTCTTAGATATTACACGTGGCTTGGAAGATCTATTTGCGTCTGTAAAAAACAATATAAAACTTCTTTTATTTATGGTTGTGTATGTGTATAACGACCTCCGTAAGTTCCGTAACCTAGTCGCTAGTGACCCTGCGTACGAAGCCGGAGGTCTAACACATGAATTTTACATGAAATAAATGAATCTTAATTTTTTTGGGAAAAACGAAAGTTCTCTACTTCTCTATAATTAATGACTCAAGTCTCTACAAAAAACTCGGGTATATGTATAACAAGATGAAAAGAACTCTTTCGACTTCATTATATATGAGACTGAAAAACATTGGTCAAGTCGTAAAGCAGAGGACCCAAAGGACTCGAGTCTTAACCAACACTAGACTGCTCAATTTACAATTATGTATTATTAGTTTTACAATTTCTTTTACTAGCCTACTTTGGTCTACCACCACACTGCTAGGCCTTCCCACTTTTTACTATTCTATTAGGTGTATTATAAATCATTAAAAAGATAGGCAGTACTTTTGTGATGATCAATGATCGTGCTTATCGTTCTATCCTGACACCGGCAGTAACGAGGCGAAAACATTCTAAAATACCTACGTCTGAGTCTACGTCTACCCTTTCATAAAAAGTTAAATAACTTCTATGCTAGAGGTTAGATTTCTCCATAGCTGCCATGAATGTCACATTGTCACTTTAAATCAGTCTTACGTGACATGTAAATACTTATTGGCAAAACACCGAACTGTCAACTCATCACACCATATGGTCTGTCACTGTCACATAAAGAATACATTAGCATGTGGTCAAACAAAACGGCCTAAAAGGCAATTCCAAAAATGGCGCGCCGACCGACCAATCCCGTGGCCTCGTCGGTAACAGATGGCTGACAGACAGCCCCGATTGGCTGGCGCGGCCTTAGCTGTCACAGATGAGTTATCATTGGCGGATTACTGCGAAATCTGTTTTTGTGATTGGTTGCATTACCCTAAAAGTACAGGCTGTATAAATCGCATTTATTTGTGCCACTAGTATGATTCGTCTATTTCTAGTTATTCGTTTTTGTGGGTGTGCTATGCATTTTGTAAGTTCTTGTTGGCGAGCAATTGTCTATTTTATAAATTTAAAGAAAACCAACGCAATGAAACGGGTAATCGATTTTAATAGGTAATATATGTCTAAGGACCATGCAGCTCTAGAAAATCTACTTAGCAATTTATTTATTTATTTACTTACCAATAAAAAAAACGCATCCACACGCCCACGGCGATCAAACTTCCACCCCTCTCTTTGCGTTGGGGGTTAAAAAAGAATATCAATCACTACTTTGATCGTAAACTTTTAAATAACAACAAAATTCTTAACTGATCATTGGTAGACCTTACGTCTTTGAAATAAAGTTTAAGAATTGTTGGTTAACAGTATGGACGATGGTAGTCGAGTTCACAAACATATTTACAG
This sequence comes from Cydia splendana, assembly GCF_910591565.1. Lineage (NCBI taxonomy): Eukaryota > Metazoa > Arthropoda > Insecta > Lepidoptera > Tortricidae > Cydia > Cydia splendana. Next base: position 20,450,494 of record NC_085972.1, on the reverse strand, counting down.
GCCAACTGTCCAAAAATATGTTTACACGCCTCTAAGACACTGACAATAAGGTCGTGTAAATATATTTTTGGAACGTGTACTTATAATGATGTTTGTGAACTCGGCCGTACAGCATAATGACCACATAATGACTAAGATAAGTGGCTGTTAACATTAACATCGCCGTTCGATATTTTGCTTTATTGTTATGGCTGAATGGAAGCCTTCATGTTCACTTGCAACGTACGTTGATAATATATAGGTAAGTATTACGATATGATGGTCAAGTGGTTAATATTGACCCGTTTTATGTAACCAAGACAAGCTGGAAAAAAATCTTTGCATGTTTCTATATTTGTGCCTTGTTGTTTATAAACTATTTTTTAAATTACAATAGTTAGGCTGGATATTCTTTGAACCTTTTAAATGCTTCATGTTAATAAAATACTGCATTAATTCAGTAGTTAGTATTAAATGTATTGAGTATTGAGTATTTCCTTTCTTTTAAAATACAATGTTACTTAAGCAGAGTTATTATTTTTTAGCTATTCTTTCGATTGGCATCATAAAAGGAGGGTGATTTTTTTTTGACATTTAAGTCGGTTCGATTCCCAGACGAAGCAAGTATTTTTTAGAAAATCTATGAATGCAGAATTACTAACTTTTAAAAATAACATAAAGTCTTCTTTGAGCAAAATACACTATCTACGATATTTAAGGTACTTCCCCTTCATGTCCCATAAGTTTGGGACATCCTGTATAGGTAGGTATTGTAAAACTGGTATTTTTAAAATATCCGAAAATACCTTAAAATCTACAGGCAATTAAACATAGGTAGGTATAAATCGAAAAGTGACCCTTCCAAAAAAACGTTTTAAGCTTGTTCCATTTCGACGTTAGAGTCGGACCAAAATAACTCTGCATGGTATTTGCTATTAACAAAGTGTGAAAATATTACGTTTATAATGCAGTCCCTCTCTTTGTTCTATTCAAACTAGTGCAAAGTTATCTTAGACAAACTGTATCTAACCGTCAGTAATTTCGTAAGTCCTACCTATATTGAACGTCTGTTTGTTTGTCGGCAGGATGTCCGAGGGTGACGTGTCGCTGATCCACGACGAGGACGTGCTGCGCCGGATGGTAGGTCAACCTGTATTACTTGCTGGAACATTACAAACTTAAACAAAATATTATGTCCATGTACGATTGTCGTCTTGGTTAAGCCCCCACAACAGCAGCGGTCGTAATAAGCACTAAGAATAAACAATGAATGTGCGACGCGCGACGCTGGTGGAATACTCTTGTTTACATCCTATGATAATTAAACACCTTACCTACAAGACGACCTGCATGGTCCATCACCGCTTTCTTTTCGTCTGAAAGCCCCCATTAAGAGCCAACGGGAGTGGTCATTTCTCCATACAAACGTACTCCTCGTTTTCCTCCGTGGTTTTTGAAGCTAGAGCAATGATTTTTTCAACACAGATTAATATTGTCAATATCTGTGTCGGACCGTTTTGCTTTTTTTGATATTTTTGTTTTTTCAGGCGCTAGAGCCCTTCAAAAATGGCCAAAATGGCCTAATTGACTATGTCGCAATGAGAGGCGTGGCATTGAAAACTGATATAAATTAGCCAAAAAAGCAAAACGGTCCGACACAGATAAATAAATAAATTGGTAAAATATTTAAAACTCAGCTCCTGTTTCGTCTTAATGTAGGTACTATGTATACTCTGGCACAGCGACCTAGTCAGTAGAAAAAGGCGGCAAATTGAAAAAAATTAGGCGCGAAGAGTTGACTTCTGACAGAAAATTTAAATTTCGCGCCTTTTTATACTGACAAGTTGGGTGTGTTTCACTCTCATTTTAAAAGCGTCGGTAACCTAAGGATATTAGATATGACAGAATTTATGACACTATAAATCTCCTGTTATAACATTGTTATAATATACCTAATATTATTATCGCATAAATATTTAATATTTGAATAATCTTGAACAAACAACAAACTTCCAATATTTTTGAATATCGCCCACATTGCTACGAGAAAAGTTTCAGGCGCAACAACAATACACAAAATGCCTCACCCTGAACTCAACCTTACTAACTGCATATAACGTTGTTATTCCAGTGGCAGCAGACGGAGGACTTTTCACGCAAGAAAGAGATCCGCGCGCACATGTATCGCCTGCGTGAGGAGCGTCTGCGCAACCTTTACTCGCCCGAGCCCACGCTCGATGCTAAAGGTAAATAAATACACCACAATTTACTATAAAAATATAGTTAAAGGTATTAAAAAAGGATAAAATATCAATTTAACGTTAGTAGTTATAAAGCTATAAACGCTAAAGATGTATAAGCCGTCAAAGCAACCTTCATGTTCTGAATGGTTGTTGTTCCGATGATGTTCGTTTATATTGGCATTCAAAGAAATTAAAAGTTGCGGTCATAATCATGTGATAAAGACATCATGTCTTTTTACAAGTGTAACATAATAACTATGACCAAAATGGAACATAATAAACTTTGGTTGTATCACGCGATGAACATGAGGACACAGGTTTATAGTGGTTGCATTTTATTTATCACCTAATAAAATAAAGGTGGTGTCAGAAAACAACACCTTATTTTTATCACCTTAATAATATCAGTAATGCAATAAGTATAATAGGTATATGTCTGATACCCATTTTTATTTTGTATTGTTTTTTGCCAAAAATATATGTCGGTATCTTGTTAATGCACGTCTTTGCTATGAATTCTATTACTTTATTGTTATTTTCCACGATTATTTGATTCATGTTATTTTTTTAATCGCACACTTAATTTTAAATATTTTAAAACAAATGTGAAAGTAGTTAGACATTTGAATAATTTGTATGTATGTAGACTTGTAGAGTAGTTATTTAGCATGACACGGCTCGCCGCTTCATATGTAGAGGCACTTGCACCTGTTACAGCATGCTAAAGTTATTTTTACTTGTAGATTAGAAAGCATACACTTGGTGAGTAATTAGATCATTTAAATCACTTGCAAAAAGCACTTGTTTATCACCGAATTTGCATATACAACGGTTTAGCTGAAATAATTCAATTCCACTCGGCTAAAGTGGAAACTACGTGTTTCGTTACCGTGACTGATATTAAGTGTAAGTAATTTATTTTCAACATAAGCCATTAACACCTTCACTGCGATAGGGGGTCAAAGGCCCCATGCAAAGTATGGTTAGTTAATTTCGATTTGATTTCGATTTACGCTAATTGCCGCAGCGAATATATATAATAACAAATAGGAATAGGTAATTGCTACATATTACAGTATAAATAAAATTAAAATAGAGTTGAATAGTGGCAAACCTATTCATTCTTAGTCTGCACACCAATATACAGTGTGTTTTTTTTAAGTGGGACAGTATGGGGAAATCCCAAAGTATAAGAGATACAGGGAAACTGTCTTAGGAAACATTTGGTACTTTTTTGTGAAAAAAAAAATGGTATAGTCAAAATTTTGGTCAAGTGTGAGTTGTCCCTAAAAATGATTAATTTTGATGAAATTTTTTTTTGACGCACATCTACTCAGTTTCATGAGGGGATCATTTTATTGTATGGGAAGAAAAAAATCGGGACAGCAGAAGTTAGTCAAATTTAAGAAAATCGTTTTCATTTTTACAACCCGTGTAAATTGAAAACCACTGCCCACTGCAAGGTTTTTATTTAAAAAATATTGCCTATTCCAGTTTTACATTTGAATTTGGAACACTTTATTTGGTTTAAAAAGGATTAAAATACTTTAAGATATTCTTACGCGAGCCTTACCTTACAAATCTAATTTAAAAAAAAACAAATTTTAAATTTGGAACTTCTTGAAACAAACAGTATTTTACTTGATATTTCATTGTTTAAAGTTAACATTATGTTAAGTTTTCGTCATGGAATTACCAAACTCGCATAAAGTAGATTTAATTGAAGCGTATTTTGTAAATTATCGTAGCTCTGTGAATGCGTTACAGTGGTATCGGGAACGTTATCCGGACCGCGATCAACCGGACCGCAAAATTTTTGACAAACTGGTGAAAAATTTAAGAAAGGGAGGCTGTTTTAAATTAAAACGGAAGAGACGAGCCACAGTAATAAATGAATTTACAACTATCGCAATCTTAGGATATTTTGAAGCCTACCCAAAAGCCTCATTGTCCTCATTGAGGGAAGCTGCTAACACTATCGGTGTGCATAAATCTACAGTACGAAAGGTATTGAAGGCTTACAAGTACAAGTGTTACATAGAAGGTCATCTTGTACAAGCATTGCTTCCAGGAGACACTGACCGGAGATTAGCATTTTGCCAGTGGTTTGTAGCATGCTCGATTAGAAACCCGTCTTTTCCAAGCCGGATTATTTGGACAGATGAATGCAATTTTTCAAACAATGGCATGTACAATAGAAAAAATAATCATTTTTGGGCACGTACAAACCCCTTCCGAACTACGGCAACCCATAACCAGGTCCGCTTTTCCTTTAATTGTTGGTGTGCAATATTAGATAATAAAATCTTTGCCATTCAAATTTACCATGGAACATTGAATAGTCAAAAATATCAGGAAATATTAAACATGGCTGTGGATTTAGTAGATATGGCAATTCCATTAAATAATTTGAATAATATCATCTACCAACAAGACGGCGCCCCTGCCCACAATAGTATCGCTACGAAACAGTTTTTAAATGAACATTTTCTTGATCGCTGGATGGGCACAAATGGCCCTATTAAATGGCCACCACGTTCACCCGATTTAACACCGTTGGATTTTTTCATTTGGGGGTACCTTAAAGGTCGAATTTATGCAGATACTTACAACTCGGTACAAGAGTTAAAAGACGCAGTGCATTATCATTTGAACAACATACATCACAACGCCTTGTCTAAAGCTACCAGAGGTGTTCTGAAACGCGCTCGTGCCTGCATTCGACAAGAGGGAGGCCACTTTGAACATTTACTTTAATGTAAAATTATTTTATTAAGTTTACGTAACTTCTGCTGTCCCGATTTTTTTCTTCCCATACAATAAAATGATCCCCTCATGAAACTGAGTAGATGTGCGTCAAAAAAAAATTTCATCAAAATTAATCATTTTTAGGGACAACTCACACTTGACCAAAATTTTGACTATACCAATTTTTTTTTCACAAAAAAGTACCTAATGTTTCCTAAGACAGTTTCCCTGTATCTCTTATACTTTAGGATTTCCCCATACTGTCCCACTTAAAAAAAACACACTATATATGTAATATAATACATATTAGGTATAGATAATCCGTTGTAAATGCAAATAGGAAATGTAGTTAGCGTGGTGACCGTCGATCCCTCCTGCTTGTCTATTTTAAGTTTAAGAGAAAGTTCTAAAAAAAAACTATATTACTTCTAGCTTGAAGAATATAAGCTAGATGCCAAGACACAAGTAGTTTTAATTTATGTATCATATTTATCTCTTTATAGTGATATATCCCTATATGTGTAGCGAACTGTGCACAGTTAGAGCGGTTATGGATTCCCCAGGTTGTGAGTTCGGAGCCCCGCGGAGCCACGGGCGCTCCTTCGCCGACCAGAGCTTCCAGTCCATCAAGAGCAAGGAGGTCCGCGACGCGGGCTCGCCGCCCAAGGACTTCTACTCCGGCCAAGGTGCAGCCCACAGATTAGCTAGATGGAGCAAGATGGCTCGCGGTCACCACACATTGGTGGACCCGTATTAATCAATGAAAGTGGAAGCACCAATTTCAGTTGCTTACACGTTTATGAGCTGGACTTATGTAAATTATAGACATAAACAAAAAAGTTTTAGTGGTAAACGTGGGTTGTAGTAGTTATGGGTAAACGAATTTTACGAGTACTAAAGTGTCACTTTTCTAACGCTTGTACATTTTTAATAGTCCTGAAAATGCTTGGAAGCAGAATTGGTTTGATGCTGGCATATTTTAAGTCAAGCCAGGTAGTATTCAGGTATTTGCAAAAGTATTAAGATAGCGCTGTCGATAAGCGACATTCTGGTGGAATCTTTGATAAAATGCTACTGTGTGGTGCGCAAGATTTCATAAGGAAAGAGCCTATGTGTGAGGACCACGAGCCTTCATAAACGCTTCACAATGCGGTGTCTGTGGGAGGTCAATGACCCAACCTAACCTAACCAGTAACCAACTAATGCTTCGTTAACTGGTGACAGACCGCCAACGACCACCACAAGTTCTACAGTATCTTCTCTCTTTGCAGATCTCAAGGAGCTCTCGAATGCCGGATGGAACGTGGAGTCAGAAAACAGAACGACAGACGACGGCCACACGCATGTCAAGTCCATCAACGCCAACATAGAAGGACGATACGATGTCGACGGTGGAAAGGGACAGTTCGCCGCCGTTGATCAGCATCGGCAGGCCGTGACGGAATACCACGACGACCATTCCAGTTTGAAAAAGAATGAGAGCAGCTCCAACACCGCCGCGCACGAGCAGGTGGTGCGGCAGACTGACGACGGCTCACATTTCTCTTCTTCTTCAACCAAGACTTCGAGCTCCTCTTCAAAATTTCAACAGGTCTCAACGAAACAAGAATCAGTGCCATATGTTATTAACGATGATCATAAGTCGACTCGACAAAACGAAGAGATTACAAAAGTCACAAGGACAAGCGATTTTGAACAGAATTTGAGGAGTCACGACGGTGAGTTGGTCTCCAGGAAGATTGACTATCCTGACAGCAACACGAAGGTGATAATAGAAACGCGGGAACTACCTGATGGGACGCGAGTCACCAGCACGCGGCGAGAGTACCGCGCTCCTGCCGTCTCCTCCACGCGCTCTGAGCACTCTTCCACCCAAACCAGGAGCGAGAACAAATCCTCTTACACATCTAAACATGACGTGAAGGAAACTTCAAGGAAAACTAGGGAAGACTTTGACAACAGGATCACGAACATTGTCGATTCTCAGAGAAACATTGACGACTACGATTTCAAGAGAAATTTACGTAGCGATTACTCGACCACGAAGCAAAAGGACGAACATGTCGAAACATCTCGACAAAAAATAAATCAGCAGCGTTATGAGAATGTTGACAGTACCGATCGGCGCGAAGTGACCTCTCAAGATACTCGGCGTGCATTCAACACGAACGTGGACGCCACAGATAGGAAAGTCCTGACAACTTCTCATGATACAAGGCGTGATTATGAAACAAATATTGACCAGACCGATCGGCGCGACATTCACACTTCCCAAGATACTCAACGTGTCACCGATGAAAGAAAGGTAGATGACATCACAACTAACGGAGAAAGAACTCATCACGTTACGAAAGATAAGAAAGTAGACGAAGTGGTTGAGAGGAAAGTTAGTTCCGATCAATATCAGACGACGTATCAGTCTGAATTCACACAGAAGAAGATAAGCCAAGACCTGAGCCCGACGCACCAGGCGTGGGCGAGCACGCTTCGCGGTGACTCTCCTTCTCCCTCGCGACCCACCACCAGGGCCTCGTCGCCAGGCAGTAGGACTTTCCAATCTAGCACTTCCTCACTGAGAAGTAGCGTCAGCCCAGACAAGACCTACAGAAAGCTGTCAAGCCGCGGCGGTAGCCCTAGCAAAGTAGACAGGTACTCACCATCTCGTACCGTATCTGACAGATACTCCAGCACCCATTCCACCCATTCAGTGACGGAGACCAAAACGAATAGATTCACCAGCCCAGACCGGAAACCACCACAGCATACGTCCCCAAGACATAGCGCGAGTCCTGACCGCAAGCCAACTGACAGCTATCGCAAAAGACCGAGTGCCAGCCCTGAAAAGCGACCGCAAGATGCCACATTCAGGCCTAGTATGAGTCCTGAAAGAAAACCGAGTCACAGATCTAGTCCAAGCCCTACAGAGGGCCCCCGCTACACTAGTCCGTCTAGACCTTCACATAGAGAAGGGTCTCCGACTAAGCCATACAGTCATAAACCTTATCAACCCTCCGAAACTGATTCTAGTCCAAAAACACCTTTTGACCATCCTTCCCACGTCTCGTCCTCGAGACCCAGTCAATGCCCTGATCGCAAGTCAGGGTACCAAATACCTTACTCATCAACCCGTCCGAGCGCGGAGAAATCCCCGAACGACACAACTCCAACGAGGACAAGTGTGAGCCCCGACAGGAAGCCCGGCTACATGAGACCAACAGCCAGTAGACCGACTTCAGATTCGACCCCTACGAGACACGCGCCTTCTCAAAGTCCGGAGCGTAAAGCTTTTGACCATACCAGGACTACGAGCAATGTTAAGGCAGACCACTATAAATTCATTGACGAGGAAACTAAAATGTATACACGCACTGACAAAACCAATATAGACTACTCAAGGACCTCTCCTGATAAACCAGTATATGGAAAGAGCCCTTCGCCAGTCAGGAAGGTTCCAGGAGAAGATACTCCAGATCACTGCCGTCCTGAATCTCCATCCCGCTCCACATTGCGCACGGACTCTCGCTCGCCTTCTCCTCCCAAGGGACCAGTGACGTTCCACGATCAAGTAGATAAGACCAAGTTTGTGTCAACTCACACCACTACCACCGATGACTATTCAGTTGATAAAACTACTGAGACTGTTCGTAGTGGTAAAGATACTCCAACATCGCCAAAACGCAACACTCCCTTGAGAGAGCCGTCACCTTCTAAGTTTGGCACATACGATAAAACTACTCCTGTGAGAGAGCCTTCGCCTACCAAATATGGGACGTACGACAAAAAAACGCGACGCTCCGAAGAGTTGGAGGAAACCACAATCAATACAAATACTACAAACATTAAATATGACACTCAGACGAAGCGTGACACATCAATCAAAAAAACTAATGAGTTTGATAAAACCGAAACATCAAAAGTAACACGTAGTAATGAAAAAGATACACCAACAATGCCTCAAAGGACTACCCCAGTAAGAGAGCCGTCACCTTCTAAGTTTGGAACATACGAGAAGAAAACCCGCCGTTCTGAAGAAATAGACGATGTCAAACATGTCACAAAGGAAACCAGAGAAGATAAATATGATTCGTTGACTCGTCGGGAAAAAACGACTTCAAGAAAAACTCCGGAAGTGCCCCGTTCACCGACTAGAAAGTCTCCTAGGGAAAGTATTTCCCCATCTAAATCACCATCTAAAGATAACAAGTACAAACACACCACAGATTTCATCACAACCGAGAGAACAACAGAGGAAACAAATAAGAAAACCACTGTTAAAGACCGCCCCCGTCAACTGGTCACCCCGTCCACCAGCCCGACTAGGAAGCCGAAGACGGTCGAAAAAGAACCATCTACTGGTCAAAGTTCCCCTACAACATCTGTTAGTGGCTTCGTATATTTCAGCTCTCCACCACTGCAACAGACTATCGTCACAGATCTCGATGACGCTGAAAGTTACTATGAAACTATTACAAGAGATGAAACCACAATTACACATAAAAGGCCAGAAAATCTTCCTCTGGAAAGGTCTACGTCTCCGTCCAAGATTCCTTGTCGATCACCGTCACCTGAAAAGAAAACTTCTCCTATTAAGGAAGTCCTTCCTAGAAAAAGCTCTTTGAAAAAGCCATCGGCAGGTACAAGCCAAACATCGCCCACTGAAAAACCGCCGTCAACTTTCAACGTATCACCTACAGTGGAAATAAAGGATGTGCCGGCACATAACATCGTAAAGAAAGATAATCCAGATAAACCCGATGCAAGTCCTCCAGCTAAAGTAAAACCACCTTTTGAAAGAAGGGAGACTTATGAAGAAAGATGTCGCAAGATTCTCGGCATGATGGAAGACACCAACAAAACTACTTCTAAAGTAACAGTTACTTCCGATAAAACATCTTATCTAAAGGAGCCCGAATCTAACCGTAGCTCTCCAAGCGTATCGCCATGTCTTAGCCCGGGCCCGAGGGAAGGATCCCCACTGAGACAAAATATTTACGGACAGGAAGTAACGGATACTAAGAAAAAAGTGACTGACTTCATTTCCCACGAAAAGGACGACCTTACCAAAACTATTCAGGTACGTCGTGAGAAGACTCCTGTAAGTGATAGAAAGTCAAAAACACCATCGAGAGAAAGTTCCCCAACTAAACTGCAAGATATCATTTCTGTTAGCACTGCTGATGATAAAACAACTACTACAAATGTGAAGAAGACCGTGGAACGTGTCGATTCAGAAATGTTCGAAAACAAATTCCAATCCGCAAGGTCTTCACTTTCTCCTGTACGTAAAACTCCAGAGCGACCTTCCGATTCGCCAAGAAAGCTTGATTCTCCGTCAAAAATACCTCAACAACCCAAGTCTCGAACTACTTCACCAGTCAAAAAAGTAACTATGACTGAGACCAACACCGATTTCATTACGTCTGAGAGAGAGCAAATAGTATTAGACAGAGTGCAAAAGTCTCTCAGAAAACTGTCTCCGGAACGTAAGTCACGATCACCAAGCCGAGAAAAGAGTCCAGGCAAAACTACAACCAACCTACATGATCTTGATATAACTACTGAAAATCTGGAAACATGTAATTCAGTCATTGAAGAAGTAAAGACGACAAAACAGCAAAACGTTATAAAAGACAAAGTAACGCAGAAGAAAACTGAAGTTGAAATTAAAGAGAAAACTAAAGAACAATCACCAAAGGGGCCAAAGGAAACCGGAAAGCCTCCGTCACGAAATGTGTCTCCTACCAAGAAACCATCATCAGCACCGACAACTCCAAAAGCAGAGAAGAGTCCAGAAACGCCGCTCAAGGCTAGAAGTACGTCTCCGAGAAAACCCGTAAGTTCTGTTGAGCGCCCTCAATCACCTCAAGTTCCTAAAGGAGGAAAGGCCGCACCTGCTCAGTTGACTAGGAAACCAACACCTACGGCAATCAACTTAAAAACTGAGTCAGTATTTGCATCCGAATTAAAGAAGAGTGGGGTTACAAAACAGACTAACACTGGTAAAACATCTCCGACTAAAATTCATCGGATAATTCCGTCGCCTACAAGAGTACCTGAACCGGATACTAAAAGAACTCCGGCTCACAAAAATGACCTTAACAAGGAAAACGTCAGTCCAAAGAAAACTGAAGCTAAAGTTACACGAACTGCCAGTGATATGTCTATCAAAGCGAAAAAGCCATCGCCTCAGAGAATGAAATCCAAACCAGAGATACAAGTAAGTGATATGTCAAGCAAGACAACTAGACAGACTGTTACAACGAAGACACAAAAGTCTACAATCAAAGAACCCCAAATGAAGCTTGCTCCGAAGCCCAAGTCAGCAACGGCGTTAAACATGGCAACAGATGACGATGATGTACTCATCGATGTCGAGCAAGCCAAGTCATCACGAGAGAATTCTCCTGATCGTATCTGTCCGACCCCAGTTAGTTTTATGGATGATGTCCAGACACCAAGACTTCCTGATGAAGTTAGTGAACCAGACGATGACTTCCGTCGAAGAACTCATCACACTATTCACGAAACTGAGTCGCTTGTTGATGATATTATTGAAATATCCGAAGATGAGGAACTGTTCGTGAAGAGAACCCAAGATGACATAGTCGAAGCCGACGATTGCCTTTTGAGTGTAACTGATAAAGTTTCTAAATTTACAAATAAAATTGATACTGTTACCAAGCCTAAGGAAGCAGCAAAACACTTTAAAGATACAGAAAAGCGAGTTCATTCTGATTTTGTCGAAGAAAACTTAAAATCTGACGAGTGCTTGCTATCGGTTTCAGAGAAAGTAAATAAATTTGCGAAAGGCCCAAGAGATACGAGAGACAAGAGTCCAGCGCGCCGTGTTACCGATGAATATGATGTAAACACTGTTTATCAAGATGATTACACGAAATTGAGTGTCAATGACAAAGCTCATCTCTTTGTAGAGACCGCTGAGAATGTGAAATCACCGAAAGCAAAACCAGCTCAAAAAATTGAGCGCCCCGATCTTAAAAATGTTGATGAATCTTTGAAGACTGACGACTGTTTACTGAGCGTATCTGACAAGGTCAATAAGTTCGTTAAAACAGCAGAACAGTTTTTGAATGAGTCCCATAGCACCGAAGACAAAGAAAGGAAGATCAAAGAGCAACATGAAGAAATTATGAGGAAAATTGTTGAGAGTGTAGATGAAGAGAAGGACATAAAAGACACTAAAACTGTCACAAAACAAGACTCAACAGAGATACCTTTACAGCCCCGAGATCAAAGGCTGGGATCACTCTCAAAGGAAACTACTTCATCCCACGCCAAAACTAAAGACTACGCCAGTCCTAATGTCAAACAGGTTGAAAGAATACCTGCAGTAAAGATAACAACTCTACGCAGTAGCGAGGCCGTGAAGAAGGCTAAAGCACTATTTGAAAATATTGCGACAACTCAGAAAACCAAGGATACTGTTGATACCAAGACTACAAAGACAGCAAAATTAACAGATATTGGTGTCATTAAAAAATCGCCGAAAACTGATTCGACCATAGTTCTTCATCCATCTCTTGATGACGGTTTCCCAACAGACGTAAACGATGTTCCTAACGCTCCTACTGAGACGGATACCACGGATCGTCCTTCAAGCGGTTCATTGACTCGGCAGCAACGCCCTGGTCATATTCGCGATGACAAGCCGAGAGACAGCCCAGCTCGTCTCGCCCCTCACTCACCGCAAGTCGCTCGCACCAAGTCACCAATGCGACAAACAATCGAAACTGCCACTACTACGAGGACAGTTATTTCCAGGCATCCAACATCACAAAGACCCGAATCTCCAAAACCTCATCCACCGGAAATGGAAAAGCCGCAAGAGAAAGTTCCTGGTTACCAGAGGCCTACTAAAACAAGTCAGATCCGAGATGAGACCAAAGCGGAGGAAGTAGAAGTGAGCAGCCGCCGCGGGAGCGGCAAGTTTGGTGTGGAGCTACGGCGCACCAGCATCGAGCGCAGTACCGTCAGCAGCGAGCGGCGCCGGTCCAGCCTCGACCACCACCAGCCCTGCATCGAGGACGTCTTCGACCTCGACCTGTTGGAACAAATGGTCAGTAAGCACGCCATATGCATGATTTTCATTTTTATCTGTATATTCGTTGCCAGCCTAATCTTACACTAACTTTATCCCTTTCAGTTGGAAAAGGTCGTGGGTTACGAGCAGAGGCGACGTATCAGAGCTCAGATAAGAGTCGCTAAGAAGAGGATGGAGACCGAGCACGTAACGGATACTAACACGTTTACTAAAACTATGAAGCATACATTTGTGAGTACTCCGAAGAACAGATCCCCTGAACGGCAGTCTAAGCCCAAATCTCCAGAACAGCGCCTGAGACCAGCTTCGCCTGAACACCATTTGAGGAACAAAACTCCGGAGCTGCAAAGACTGAGATCTCCTGAGCGGAAACCCAAGTCAACACCAGTCAAGACAGTGTCCCCAGAACGTCACATAAAAACGGCGACACAGAAAACCATATCTCCCGATCGCAATCATTCCAAGGAACATAAAAAGCCTATTTTGAACGGACATGCCAAGGAACCTACTAAGGTTCTACAGGATACACACCAGAGGCGACGCAGCCCTGAGAAGCCAGCTCTTAAATCCGCTCCAGGGAAAACCAGAAGCCCCGTCCGCCAGCGTAGTCCAGACAAAAAGATACGACCTCTATCACCGAGCAAAACGGCTTCACCCAAACCGAAGCCTAACCGCTTCAATGAATACGCTTCGGCTTACATGAAAAAGGTTGGTCTCAACGAAAATGACAAGCTAAAGTTCTCGGAGGTGACCAACAAAAGAACCGTTGAACAAGAAAATCAAAAAAACTTATCGCAATCTCAGAAATACGAAAGCAAAGTTACTACAAAATCGTACGAGCGTAAAACGTCTAACGACACCATTGAAATGCACTTGAACGGTAAACGGTCACCTTCACCTAAGCGGAAATCTCCAAGCCCTGTCGAAAGAATGCATCAGCGATCACCGAGTCCCGAATGGAAGATTCCAAGAGAAACAACCAAAAAGGAAACTATAATCAAGACTACGATTGAGGTGGACAGGAAACCAAAGCAAGAAGAGAAACCATCTTGGGTGACGAACCGTAACCTAAAAAAGACTACATCAGAGATGAGGACGTTCAGCAGCAAGAAGATAGAGAGTGAGAAGGTGCGTCGCGCGCCGAGCCCGTCCAAGGCCATCGCCAAGCCGCTGGACGTGATCACGTCGAGCTACGGACCGGGTCCGCTCGACGCGGACGGACGGCCGCTCTTCGGCATCAAGGCGCTGAGAAATGGCGCCTCAAATTATCAAGGTAAGCATTATACTGGTGCTTTTGATTTGCATTGACTTTTTATATTTATTAGGTTTGGCAATCTGAGGATATTGTAAAAATATAACATAGAGATAGATAAATACTTCAATCATTATTTATTTGTCATCGCAATGACAAACATTTTTTTTAATTCTACATAAGTGACAGTACAATGTTCTTTTCGAAGATGTAAGTTTTCACAAGCAAAGCTGTTTTAATAACCAACCTTTACTCAGGGGTGCCTTAAACTATGCTGGGGCCCTTGGGCACATAATAATTTGGGGCCCTTTTGGAAAGTAAAGAAAGCAAATTGAATTGAACTAACATTTTTCTACTATGACCTTCTATTTATTATGGGTAATCAAATATACTGTTACTGTCTGATCTCGGGCCCCCTGAGGATGGGGGCCCTGGGCACGGGCCTCGTGTGCCCTTATGGTAAAGACGGTACTGCCTTTACTTCATAATATACCAACTATTCCCTTATATTAACGATAACATACCTAAAAAATAATCTTCTCTTCTCATTCTGAGAACCACTTAAGGTGTAGAGTAAAGCAAGTGTCCTTGGATGTCTGTATCGATTGGTTTTGATTTGCGCGCCATCTCTGTATTTATTCAAGAGTTAAGATCCATAGCGCTATTGCGACTATTGTTGAACAGTCGCGCGGCTCAATGAACAGATGGCGCTTATACAGGTAAGATAATATAAATAAATGTGAAATAAAATAAAATGTTTCTGTTCCACATCGACTGCTGATCTAACAACTAGAGTCAGACCAAGATAAGTCTGCATCGATTGTTATAGCATACGCAGTGCAAGTGTTATTTTAAATGTCAAACTTTTATGAAATAAATTATGACGTATAAAATAACACTTGCTCTGCATGCTATCGAAATCGTTGCAGACTTCCCTAGGTCAACTCTATACATGGTATAAAAAATCTATGGGCCCTGGAAGTACCTTTTAAATCTTTATAATATACTTGGTCAAGCAGATCTTGTCAGTAGAAAAAGGCGGCAAATTTGAAAAATGTAGGCGCGAAGGGATATCGTCCCATAGAAAATTTGAATTTCGCGCCTTTTTTTACTGACAAGATTTGCTTGACCGTCTATACTTAGCTTATTTTACGTAAAGGAAACATTCTTTTATTTAATTTTGCTGTCGGTATTAGTAAAACTGTATTCAGTTTTTTTTTTATGTTAAAAAGGTACTAATTGTACCTAAATTGAGCTATCTCAACATTTCAAGGTAGATTCCCTTCGGAGCCCATATTTTTTTCGGCTCTGTATGTATAAGCGACCGATGAGAATAATACTATTCCCATTTGTCCCCTATATCAGGCATGGTCAGTGGCGGATTTGCCCTAAAGCCCGGGCCTAGGGTGGCCAGATATTAGAGACGGCAGTTTATAATAATATGATAGGTGCTGAGAAAGGGGCGGCTAGTATAGTCACGCTCCGTGATTGTTGATCCATTTAGGGATCTAGCTAAATTGGACATGTACGTATTGAATAAGCAATTTAGTTATAGTAGGAGATCCCACATATGGTCGACCTTCACCAATCTGTCTGACGGATGAAACTATGAAAATATGAAAGAAAATCTGTTCCAGAACATAAATAAATAGGGTTGCCTAAAGAAATATGGTCAAGGCAATTTTTAATAAATTTTTGAAAAAAAAATTTTTTCGGCAAATTTCACCGATTTGTCTGACGAACGAAATAAGTTTCAATGGAAAGTATACAACTTGTACAACATAAATCATCTAGGTTGCCTATCTTTTTCCGGTCACTATTATGTGGTTGCCGTGTTTAAGGAGGTGATTTTATATCGATAATTGCACTCATCTGTCTGATGCTTGAATTATACATCAAAATGATGGTAATTTTATTGCAAATACAATGGTATAGTAACAGCACCAGTCATGGGACATTTAAGAGGAAATTTGGAGTATTTATGATATTTCCCTTGTACATGTAAATGGTCTTCCGCTTAGCGTGTTAAAAGATGAAAGTCCTATCCGCCTTTCATGTTTTAGGCGTGTTGTATCAAAGATACTGCAATGAGTTTCCACATAATTAACAAATTAAAACTATGCTTTTTTTCTCAAGTCATGGACACCAAAGCTCCAGTAATGGGCCCCCGGTAATGGACGTGGATCCAGTAATGGGCCCCCTATAATGGACATTGCTCTATCAGTATAAAATTTTGAAATGGGGAATAAGTTATGGCAAAAAAATAAATTTTTGGTATAAGCTTTTATCGCTGAATGTATTTTTCTTTCCACAGCCAATTATTATTGTATTAGATTCATCGAGACAATTGTAATATACCCAAACACAATTAGTTAGGGTTTATTGCGATAAAGTTCCCATGGCCACCTCTTGTCTCCATCATCAGATCAAGTCCATGTTATCATAATATTGCATTATCATCCGATTTGCATACTAATTACGTACTTACACAAAATTTCAACTGAATCGGAAATCGATAAGTAGCTCAATTCAGCTACCAAGATTTGACCCACACTAACTAACAAGGCAAGTTAAATAAAAGTTTGGAAAAACGATATTAATTTATCCTAAGTCCGAGAATACCCCCTGGTTGACATATTTCGTAACTACATTTTACTTCTGTATTGTTTAAAACATGAAATTATGGCATGGCAAGCATCATTATGTCAATTGTCCCATCATAGGAGGTATGCAGTTTTACAGCTCCTATAATGGGATTGGGCCAAATACCACTATTTTTTTTACATCTGTGGAGTCACAACATAGTGTGTTGTATACCTTATCTCATGGTAAATGCAATTAACAAAACACATTCTAGTTTTCATCAAGTATTCATTAATTAAAATTTAATAAATTAACTCACCTCTCTTAGCGAAGTTGTTAAGAATTTTTAGTGATATTTTTTTTCAGTGGCACGACAACTTTTGGGTTGACGCACATTTCTTAAAAAATAACCGAATTTAATAAAAATTCAAATATAATCAGCTCTAGGACTCTTATTTATGATAAAAATATATCCAGTGTTTATAAACTACTTTTATATACTTATTTTAGAGGAATTGTGTTTTTTTGTCCCATTACTGGTTCCGTGTCCATTATAGGGTATACTACTATATAGGGTTGCTTGCGAAAATCCGGTCACAAATAAATAAGGGTTGCCAGGCTTTTAATTAAAATAAGAAGGGAAGACTTTTAGCGATAACTCATAAACGGCTTAGCTGACCAAGTTTGTTTTAATTTTATTTGATTGAGTTTTAAGCACTATTTTCATGATTTTTTCCATATTTTTTGGACAGATGGTTCAAAAGTTAGAAGGAAAAACCTTTTTTTTTCTTTCTAAACGATTATTTTCGAAATGATTCACTTTATCAAGAAACGTTGTTTAAAGACCCCTATTTATTTTGAAAGGCCTATCCAACGACACCCCACACTATGAGGTTGAAACGGTAAAAAATTTGTCACACACATTTTGTTTCTTTCAAAGCGATTATTTCCGAAAATATTCACTTTATCAAAAAATGTTCTACTAAAACCCGTATTCATTTTGAAAGACCTTTCTAAGAATATCCCACACTATAGGGTTACCACGAAAAAAAAATCCTCACGTACATTTTATTTCTTTCGAGGCGATTATTTCCTAAAATATTCACTTTATCAAAAAATGTTTCCTAAAAAACCGTATTTATTTCAAAAGAACTATCCAACGACATGTCACATTACAGGGTTGAAGCGAAAAAAATGGTCACATACATTTTTTTCTTTTTTTTCGATTGATACCTACGTTGTAAGATGTCATTTGATATGAATTTTAAAATAAATAGACATTTTTTGATGAAGTGAATATTTTAGGAAATAATCGCCTCGAAAGAAACAAAATAATGTTAGGATTTTTTTTTCGTATCAACCCTATGGTGTGGGATGTTGTTGGAAAGGTATTTCAAAATTAATAGGGGTCTCAAAAGATCATTTTTTGATAAAGTGAATATTTTCGGATATAATCGCTTTGAAAGAAACAAAATGTGTGTGACAATTTTTTTATTGATTCAACCTCACAGTGTGGGATGTCGTTGGATAGGCCTTTCAAAATAAATAGGGGTCTTTAAACAACATTTCTTGATAAAGTGAATCATTTCGGAAATAATAGTTTAGAAAGAAAAAAAAAGGTTTTTCCTTCTAGCTTTTGAACCACCTGTCCAAAAAATATGAAAAAAATCTTGAAAATAGTGCTTAAAAAACTCAATCAAATAAAATTAAAACAAACTTGATCAGTTAAGCCGTTTATGAGTTATCGCTAAAAGTCTTCCCTTCTTATTTTAATTAAAAGCCTGGCAACCCTATACCATTGTATTTGCAATAAAATTACCATCATTTTGATGTATAATTCAAGCGTCAGACAGATGAGTGCAATTATAGATATAAAATCACCTCTTTAAACACGGCAACCACATAATAGTGACCGGAAAAAGATAGGCAACGTAGATGATTTATGTTGTACAAGTTGTATACTTTCCATTGAAACTTATTTCGTTCGTCAGACAAATCGCTGAAATTTGCCTAAAAAATTTTTTTTCAAAGATTTATTAAAAATAGCCTTGACCATATTTCTTTAGGCAACCCTATTTATTTATGTTCTGGAACATATTTTCTTTCATATTTTCATAGTTTCATCCGCCAGACAGATTAGTGAAGGTCGACCATATATGTGGGATCTTAGACCATTAGGAGCCTAAATGGCTCAACAATCACAAAGCGTGACTGTACTTACTTCAGGGCCTGGGGCCTAGGGCGATCAAGACTGCAAATTCGCCACTGGGCATGGAAAGGCAATTAATAAAATAAAAAACCGGGCAAGTGCGAGTCGGACTCGCGCACGAAGGGTTCCGTACCATAATGCAAAAAAAAAAACGAAAAAAAAAGCAAAAAAAAACGGTCACCCATCCAAGTACTGACCACTCCCGACGTTGCTTAACTTTGGTCAAAAATCACGTTTGTTGTATGGAAGCCCCATTTAAATCTTTATTTTATTCTGTTTTTAGTATTTGTTGTTATAGCGGCAACAGAAATACATCATCTGTGAAAATTTCAACTGTCTAGCTATCACGGTTCGTGAGATACAGCCTGGTGACAGACAGACGGACGGACAGACGGACGGACGGACGGACGGAAGGACGGACGGACGGACGGACAGCGAAGTCTTAGTAATAGATAGGGTCCCGTTTTACCCTTTGGGTACGGAACCCTAAAAAGTTCCTAGTGTTCAGAATTACACATAATAAAAGCAGTTTGAAAAAATATTTAATAATGTCATTTTTGCATTACCTAGCAGAACCATTAAAATAAAAACCAACATCTCGGTTTTCTTTGTGTAATTTTGAATTTTGAACACTATTATGTTATATTTGGAATAATACAAATAAACCAGTTTTCATCGTTTATTTATTTCGACGACGACGGCGGGGGGGCGTATGTTTTCACTGTTTTCAGCGGCTAGTTTTCTTTTTCTTGGTGGCGCAGATGTTTTCTTCCTCTCTTTCTCATGAATGGCTTCTTTTATGTAGGCTGGGTCTCTAATATGATATGATCTGAACTGATTTTAATCCGCAATTGAGAGGGCCATGAGATGATATTTCTTGCAACTTGTCAAAGAACTGGTCCACATTTGCAATCCTCCTGCCATATTTTGTTTCATGGCCACTGAAATTATAGAAAATTATTAATAAAAAAGCAACACATTAATTAAACCTACCTTTTAGAAATAAACTTATAGAAATATTTCATACAAATACAGTTTCACATGTATATCGCTTCACTGGGAGAAGGGAGTCAAGGCACATCTTAAGCCCCGTCTCCATATCGTGATATGGAGAGGAGGCTTTAGAGATCACAAAAACTTAAAGGTTCTCACCGGCCATATTCTATACAGAGTGAGGAAGAAAAATGTACTAAGTAGTTTGTAAGTAATAGGTTCCCTTTTTTCAGAGAAGGTTACAAAATCAAAGCCAAGTCAAATCCTTTATAATTTCAGGATTTTCTACACAGCACAGAACTTGGCACCCATATAGATCTCAATTATTTTGTCGGCGAGTCATATTTTTAATATTGGACTTGGCTCTCATTTCACACTTATGTTATTGTTGGGATACAATTATTCACTTATTTTGAACCATTTAAATATATCTAAAGACCCATACGGGCATTACACTAAGAATGGTGCTGTTCAGCGGTGTCACTCACAAATTATCGCCCGTGTAAGGCCAGTCTTTAGATATATGTCAATGTTTTGAACCCATGTAATAAATATAAAATAAAATCTTTACTTACTGTTCAGGGCCAGTAGGTATATTTTCATGTGTTATATTAAAATCATTTCCTTCAGTGTCTTCACTCAAATAGTCTACATAAGCAGAAAAAGATCTGTAACAATGAAAAATATAAACAAGCCGTAATCAAACAAGTAACCATCATGCTCCATTATGTGTCCGACTCCATGTATGACAAACCAAAACATGTTTGTAATTTGACTTATTTACAATTTCCTGCTTAAAACAAGTCAACTCAATTAAATTACAGATAGATATTGGGACTGAAGGTATTTACATAGCCACCAGACACGGACCTATTTCACAAAATCATTTACTTGTATTACTTAAAACAAACTGCTTAGGGCCGGTACAGACTGACTGCAACACAACTGCAACTTGTATGGAAACTGCATGCTGACATTGCATTTGGCGTGCAGTTCATACACAAATTGCAGTTAGGTTGCAGTCCATCTGTATCTGCCTTACAGAAATTTTTAACTGCTGACCGACTTATTGACTACAGACACTATGGTACCTAATGCAATTTATTATCATTTGTAAGTAACAACAGAAGAAACGCACTGAAAACTTCAAATATGAACATATTACGGTTCATGACATACTGCTTTCATTCACATGGACAGATGGACAGACAAAATAGACAGCGGAGGCTTACTAGTATGGTTCCAATTGTATCCATGCTGGAAGGAATTTGTTAAATATTGACATGTGGGTAAGGTATGATGATCTGCGGGTACCACCAGTTTGGTTCTAGCTAGCAAGCCAGCATAAAAGCAGGCTAAGCTGGCTGTGAGGTCAAATTAAACATAAGTACCTACTTAATATTATTACTCATCCAAATAAAACTTACGGTTCAGGTTGATTTGTGGTTTCTTTAGCAGATTGACACACTTCACTGTCAATTTGGTCATGTGGATCAGGTGGCCTGGAAGAAGAATAAAGTGTAGTTGAGCTATACTATAAAGATTCCATGCAATTAACGAGATCATTAGATTCTTATTTCGTTAGGCAAGACATAAGGATGACAAGGAAATTCTTCTTTTGTACCTTGTTATTGATCAGTAAACGTCAAACTTCTATGAAAATATGACGTAATTATAAATAGCACTTGCACTAGTTGCACTGCGTTGGCTATGAAAATCGCTGCAGACTTTTTTTGGTCTAATTCTATGAAACGTGGCCTGCTAGACTAAACCCCTAGTATGCGGCCTGTTAAAACTGATCATTGAAAGTAACCTTGATAATCAAAACAATACTCTCACGCACGGATCCATGTCACGAGAGGTAAAAGTATGTTATTGTAGGTAGGTACTTACTGTGCAGCAGCTTTGTAACGACATTCCGGAGCATGTTTGCTTTCGTTTTCGCTTCAATCTCACTGATGCACTAGATTTTCGTCCCTTCTTGTTCCCCATTCTAAGGGATTTTCAAACATAAAGTACGTACGCACACGTGCGTTAGTACGAAACGACTTGCATCACACAAAACACTAAGTTCAATAACAAATAACAACAAGTAACAGGAATAAAACAATAAGGAATACACGCTAACTCATACGGAATCGTGGAACGATAGACAACACAATGTCAAGCAAGATTGACAAGTTTTCTCAATATCCAAACAACAAACAACGAACCAGTCTGGCAACAGTGCAAAGCGCTCGTGGCGATTTCGAACAATGCACGAACTTGCAACGTCGCTTTCTTTGCTACAAAATGCTTTATCTAGAATCTAAAACTTTTTAAAATCAAAGTATGTTCAAATCCAAGTAATTTACTAAATTAATTTAGATCATTTTTTATTTTATTTTTGAATAATTTAAGCATTATATTAGATTTTTCTTTAAAAGAGTACACTCTATTCTATGTCATGGTATAGATTCGTGTAATAATTTTATCCTTACGCTACAAAAGCGCCTGCGCAATATGACAGAGCAATCGTAGTCCGACGAATAATCGTAGGCACTAGGTGGTTTTGGGTCTACAACCCCTATTACAACTATTTGGAAGAAAACTGTTATACTAGAAAATAGACAAAGGTCTTACAAGTAAGTTAAAAAAAAATGCTGTCGTAAAATTCTGTCCGGATGGAATAAAATGCATATAAGTATTTATTAAAACTAGTTATGAAATGTACTTTCTAGACTTCATTATAACAGACAGACACATAACGATTACAATATCCAATACTTGAGTGTATTTTCGACAGGAATAATCACTTTCCAGGCCTCCATATGCCATAATATGACCAAACTATTTCGACAAAGACACCTCTTTTTTACGGTTTTGCCCACCCCTTCACCTTAAAAGCATCTTCCCTAAATTCGATAAAACCACCTTCATGTACCCTAATAGCATTCATTTTATTTTTATAAACAATACTTCGCATTAAGAAATAAAACCGAAAACGTATAATTAGCGGCCAGTCATGTCAATAATGAACATGCGTGACCTCATTACTCAGATCGGTGACAATTCCATCGTCGACACTGTTAACAGACTATTCTGAACCTTATTGCAATGCTTTAAGGTCTTCCAATGGTCACAGAGAGTTGCTGTTAGTCTGCTGTTAGTAACCTTAATAACTGTTCGCTTGATTCACGATCACTCACTACGCATATATTTATTC
Organism: Cydia splendana; assembly: GCF_910591565.1. Lineage (NCBI taxonomy): Eukaryota > Metazoa > Arthropoda > Insecta > Lepidoptera > Tortricidae > Cydia > Cydia splendana. The sequence goes on along the minus strand of NC_085972.1, from coordinate 20,427,220 downwards.
AGCTGGGTAGTATTGTCATTGCACCAGCATATACAATTCAAACCTTTAAGCTAACCAGCGTAACATGAGCTCAAGGACCTACAAGAGCTGGTAAGGACTTGAGTTTTATCATTCTACAGTAGAAAAAGGAACTCAATTTAGTTTTACGATACTCTATTATTAGGCTCTTCACGCGTGTTTTGAATCGAGTGGCCTTTTTCGAGCTTTCAAAAGGATGTACGGATTCGAACTATCTCCGCGACACGGGACTAACACGTCTCACTCGTATGCTTCAAACATATTTAATTGAGATTCCCAAAAGTTTAAAATAAATCACTAAAGTCTAAAAAACTGCGTCCTCTTCAAAAACATGAGGACTCCAAAAACTGTGTGAGATTTCTCCGAAAATGTATTTATTATCGATGCAAACACTACTACTATGTCTACTATAACTGTATATAAGTAATCTTATCGTACAGCGATCTTATATTTGTTGGTCCACCAGGCCGGTTAACTCGCTAAGCAATCAAAATAACAATCAACCGTCACGTCTCAACATCTCTACACCGGCACGTTTCAAAAGTAAGCCTCTATCACAAAAGATTACAGCATTCGTTGCAAGCCATAGTTTTTCTCGCGTTCTGAAACTTCACTTTCTCTTGCAACTGTTGCAATGTTTCAGACCTTAGCGCCGGCCATTCGCGCGTTTTACTTGGTCTGTGAACGTGGTATGATTGTCGTTGTGCTGTGGCTACCGTTTAGTTATTCTGCGGTCGTGCTACGGTTGTGTCTTTCACTGTTGGCCTGCGTATTATTTATTGTTGTGCGTGGTAAAGAGAGTTGTACCGTGAATTAATAGTTTCGATTTGTTTGGTAGGTAAATGTTTTGCAGTTATTGTTTCGTTTTCTATGATGATTTATTTAATTAACTCTAAGTGAGGTAATTATTTTAAATTTATTTATAACTTAAAAAACCATCATTACCATACAAATTCGTTTTTACCCACTTGACGACTGTGGTTAGGTACCTACAAATGGACCAAGAGTTGTTCCTAGTCTTACTGGAAAATAACTACAGAGTTTAGCATATTTACTCTTATATACTGTTATTTAGATAACCCGTCACCCATCAGCCTTTGGCTCAAAAATAAGTTTAAATTTATTTTAGGAATAATGTTCTTAAAAAGTACTTAGGTAACACGTCTTTTACAAAATGTCTAATACCGTCATTTAACTGACACAAAACAAGATAATATTATCTTCAAGATATTCTCCTTGGGCTTTGATACACAAACGCAAAGCTTTATTGTTCAAAATTACCAACAATATGCACCTCGAAAAATTCGTCATCATATTTTTGGGCCTTCCTGTATACAGACGAGGGAAATTAATGAAATTCTAAGAAGTCCGCGTTACGGATAACGAAATAAATTGCTTCATTCCAAAAGATAACGGCCACAATCTAAGCTAAGGATCCATTCGCTGTAATCTCCTGCACGTTCAGTGATAGAACGGGGAAGTTATCTACCTAAGTACCTGCCTAAATTATAAAATATCTATATGCCTCTAAATCCCGTTAGTATGACTGTGTAAGGGGCATTACCTGTCAATGACGCACACTGTTCCTTCGAAAACGTTTATATTAACGTTTATGTATCTATTTAAGATAAGATCTACACGACTTAAGTGCTCCTTTGGATTGAAACAGTAGTGACTGGCTGTCCAAACAACACTCGTCAATCAAGAGATTGAGCCTTAGGGTTGGTGAAATAGCAAACTATTTTTTGGTACTAAATTGTAACGCCAAAATTATCGACTTACTGCAAAGTTGTTCACTTGACCGCTGTTTTATTGCTACTTCCATTTTAACATCTGTTTGTTTGTTTCTAATAGTCGGTGCCCTAACACAAGCATTAAGCATCCACTTTTCTATGCTACTACTATATAGCTAGTACGGCCACTTGAGACACTTACTGTAGGGTAGGACTATACAGCATTAATTTATTGATTTTTTAATTTATTGCAGCATTTAATTTATTGAAAAACTTAACTAAAGCTTGTGTGCAATGTAGGTAACTCACAGGCGTTTTTCTTTACCGACCCTAATGTTGTTATTACTTCGCAGTAAAAGGCACGGTCGTCCGTCAAGAGTATCACTCACGCAACGGCGGCGCGCCGGAGGGCGAAGTCAGCGTGACGGCGTACGCATCAGACCCGGCGGCGCTAGAGGCGCTCCTACGGGCTCAGGGCGAGCCGCCTTCAAGGCTTCACGGCTTGGCGGCCATTACTACCACGAGGAGGTTCGGAGGCGACACTGGATCGAGCTATAGCGAGGCACATACGGTGAGTGAAAAACGGTGGCGCTAGAGTGCCTCCTACGTGCTCTGTACCTAAGTTATAAACCCAAGCCTCACTTGTACGACTTCCATACTTTAAAACGCAGAACTACGAGTATTCGTTTCTTTTACAGAAAGAAGAGCGAGCAACTTTAGAACAGTTTACGCATAGCGACCGACGCGAGTCAGACACATTAGGCGGCGTCAGTATCACTGACGTCACCAAGGTCAGAAACGACCAGAAACAGAAGATTGGCAGGATGGAGAAGACCGACAGCCAGCGGAGAATCGTGGATAAGAGTGAGAAGGTCGACCGGGTGGAGAAGACGGAGAAGAAAGAAAGAAGGGAGGATAGGAAGACCGTCCGGCAGAGCTCCGTGAAATCGCTCACGGAGAAGTACATTAAGAGTGCATGTAAGTTAAGTTACGGCTTTTTGTTTTTTTTTCATAATTAGACACGTAGGTACAGTCGGCAGAAGCAGCTATGCGGGATAGGTAGGTATTCAAAATTATCTGATGACAAAAATTTGTTAAGATAATATTTAAGAGCAGGTAATTTTGAACGCTTGTCCCAGTTGTCCCGCTTAGCTATTCTGCTGCTGACTGTAGCCCAGTCAGCATCAATAGTAGCGGATGAAACAATGCGAATAAAGTATCTGCCACCCAAGAATACTTTTACAAATGGGGATATATCGCGACATAATATCTGCTTTTGTCAAGTTATTAGATAATGGTAGATATTTTTACGCGTAGTCTGATCCGCTACTTTTAATGCCGACTGTACACAACGCGAACAGGATGTGTTTTATAGATAAAATTTGAAAATAGCAATAAATTTTCTACCGAGCAGAATTATGCCGATTATAAAAAAAACTGTACCTATATATAACTTTGAATAACGAAGTGCTGTTTTCTAGATCTTAACTAGACATTATGCATTATGAGTTATGAACATGATGTCGTGTCAGCGACCGATCACGCATAGTACGATCGATGTCAAAGGTATATTAACACTTTCGCACGTTATTCAGTTGTAATAAAAACCAAAATTGTATACATATTTAAGACAAAGACCGTATACGGAATTCGCCAAAACGAAACGCATGTAAGTAAATACATCGCGTGCTAACCGCAAATTATTGGTTTCGTAATCAACTTTCTGTCTTTAACTTATATTTGCTTTAACGAATCTATTCACAAATCATTTGTTTCTATTGTAACCTCGCTTTTTTTCTAACGACCACAAGATTCGTAGTACCTTTTTGAGGCGTCTATTCCACTAACTTGACAATTGACACCGGAATTACGGGCATCTTTCTCTTTTACTCCCATTAAGGATTCATTAGAGTGACAGAGAAAGATGCCCGTAATTTGTGAACTTCGGTGTTCGCGGTAGGCCCTCTGACGCTCTGCCCTCGAGGCCTTCGTCACTTTTTTCTTTAGTAAGTATAAGTGTATGACATCTATTTCTGTTTAATACCTATCTTCCTAGTAAGTTTTGATTTAAATGTAAGTAGCAGTGTTACTACTTAAAGACAAAAATAAAGAAAATATTGTATACGATAATTTGATATCTTTCCTAGTTATAATAAATATTTATTTTATTTATCAGCTGATACAGTGAAGAGCGAGCGGAGCGCGTATCCGAAGGCCGGTCTGATCCTGCGCAGCGCGGGCCTGCGCGACAGCGTGTCCAGCGACTCCTCACAACACGCTGGTTGCTTTTATAGTATACTTTATTAACTTTTTATAAACTTTTCACAACTTGCACATGTGTACGCATTTCATTAAAAAAACCGGTCACGTGCGAGTCGGACTCGCCCACCGAGGATTCCGTACTTTTTAGTATTTGTTGTTATAGCGGCAACAGAAATACAACATCTGTGAAAATTTCAACTGTCTAGCTATCAAGATTCGTGAGATACAGCCTGGTGACAGACGGACGGACGGACGGACAGCGGAGACTTAGTAATATGGTCCCGTTTTACCCTTTGGGTACGGAACCCTAAAAACAAATGATTTTAATAAACTACTACCCCCAGGTCTAACGCGCACGGACAGCGAGCACAGCCTCGGGTCCGTCGAAGACGCCATCGTGACGACCAGCACTGACCGTAACGGTGGCCGCACCACCACCACCACCGAACGCCACGGGGGCCGGACCACCACCACCACGACTACCACGAGAGTGGGGGGAAAGACGCAGGACCGCTCCTTCCTCGACAGCACGACGAAGGTCACTGGAGTACAGGATATTTTGACTAGGATGAAGAATGCTGACATTGGTGAGTTTTTTCGCGCGACTGGAATCACGTTACGAAACGTGCTCTAAGGAAAAGATTAATTTATTACAATTTGTTGCGTTTCTTTATCAAATTATAAGGTAACGGGCCCCAAGTTCGTGTTAGTACGTTATTTCGTTAGTTTTGTTTCTGGCGCAAATAATAAGGAATTCAAATACTTTTTATTCAAATTATACATATTAAAAAATCATAATTAATCATTAATCTCTTAAATAAAATAATAACCAATATTTTAGTGATTAAACTGAGAGTAATACGACGGTCGAAACTGTCAGACGGCCGCAAACAGCTGTGTTGTATGCGTGCACTTTTTTTAGGCGTAAGGTGCGCGCTCTCACTTGTTAAGCTTATAGGAAGGAAAAGCTAAACCCATTCGAATAAAAGTTTTTGGGAGTGTTTCTGTGGGTTCCTTAGTAATTGATTTGATAAGAAAAAAGATTGAATATATGCATAGAAATACCTTAAAATTGCAATAAATCGACTCACGAAATAGCGGTCATTTTATTTTACGTGTGTCTCCTATTTCGTGCCACTAACGAATCAAGGGTTTTCTAGATACATTTTGAGTGCTTGTTTTTAAATATAACAACGAAGATAATTAAATAAATAAATTAGAAAACAATTAATGTATTTCATGAAGTTTCGTATGAGCGAAATTCGGTATATGTTTTTTTCACTAGAATTCTCATAAAACGAGTTTGAATGTGACCCGAGTTCAAAAAATTAAGGTATATTCCACGTATATTCTCATATTAACTACAAGCACAATTTTATTTATAATTCAATTTATTTGATTTATTTTTGTATATGTTTATATTTAACGTATAAGATAGTATTTTAATTTTTTGTATTTTTTTTTATTATTATTTTTTTATTTATTTATATAGTTTGGCTTTTAATCAAGTATTAAAGTACGCATATGGTTTACAAAGTCGTAATTCAACCATTAAAGTCGACGAGTACAAAAAACTTTAAGCTAGCTCTCAATTTAACATTTTTTTAAATATTATTTTTAATTTGACCTTACAATTACTCGTAAGTAGGTAATACCGTTAAATATTTAAAATGATTATCAGCAAATTATCACCATTTACTCTAAGAAAATTTATTCCGAAACAGGGGACACGAATTCACGAACTTAGGAGCTGAGCTAAATTTGTATCACGAAATGGGAGTCAAATAAGAGGTTCACGAAAAAATTCATTAAAAAAAAAAGTTTCAACTAAAACCCTATAGTTTATGCATTAAATTATTAACAAAGAACTAATATAACTTACTCAAAAGCTTTCAAGGTATTAATATGCTTAGTTATATTTAAAAAAAATATACAAACTCTCAAGAGCTTTAACCTGCCGAAACAGGGGCCCTTTACCTTACCTTACTATGTACCTTTATACAAGGATACTTTTTTTATAGCAATGGTTTCAGGAATATCAGTTTATTTGTTTTTTATTACCTGCTATTAAGATAAATAACGACTTGGGTTTTAAAAGCTCTTTCCTAATGGCGATTTGCCAATGTCCGAAATCAGAACGATCATTGCTCGAAAGTGCACTGTAAAAAGTGGCTTATTATAAAACGTAAAATACCTGCTTTTATTTAGTTCTCTCATTTTTTACCTTTGTTGATATTTTTTTAGGGACAATAGTGACACAGATTGTTAGAAGAAATGTTGTGTCTCTTACTACTCATATGTTAAGTAGATGGCCCATTATGGCTTATATGTAACTATGTACCACAAAAGTGTAGGTATGTTTGGTACATTTAAATTCCAAAATATCAGTGGTTCCACCCACACTAAAAAGTTGATTCTACCCTTCCCATAGTGTGCTCAAATAATCTGAACAACTTCAAATTTTACTATACATATATAAGTACACGAAATTAATGAAACGTTTATGTACGTTATACGTTATTAACGAAAGTATGGTTACTAACGAAGAACTGTTTTTGCATTATGTTGACCGATAATATATGTTTGCTCCAGTGATCGAGCAGGGCGACACGAGTGAGGACACGGAGGCGCGCGCGTTGTTGAACAAATTCCTCGGAGCCACCGTGCTCATGGCCGGCATGAAGAACTATGTGGCGGAGGCACAGAACCAGCAGCGTCCAGTTCAGCACACGAAGGTAGGATTCGTTTAAGGTCCAATAGGTTCGTGTTCTTCTCTCACTTTCACTGAGCGTAAGCGTGAGCGAGATTATGTGATGTGCGAGATTATTAGATGTGCGTGCTCGGGACCGCGGATATCATGTTTTTGAATTTAAATTTTTTGTGTATTTTATTAATGAAAAAGTAAGCACTGTGTTCTCTCAAGCATACTAATACATATTGCTTATTTTTAGAAATAATTTTCCATATTTTTAGTTTTTGTGCAATATTTATAATAATTTTTAAAGTGGCTAAGCCTAGATTTAGACCTAGTTCGTAATTTTTTTCTATGGAGTGAAAGTCAAAAATTCAGGATTCGAATCGCTGAAGGCCCTAGAGCCCTTTCTCTAGGCCTCAAGATTGCTGATATTTTTTTTTGTAACCGTAATATGATCTAAAATATCCCTACGACTTTTTAGTTACTCTACGACTCTTCCCGCTCCGCTCTTTTTGTAATTTTTAACTTCTCTTGTGTCGACAGAAGTAATTTGCCCGCTACGAACACTAACGAACAGGTCCCACGTTAATGTCGCTTGGCTTAATTTTATCATACACATTAAGCCCATATGTGAAAAGTTTTAAAACGAAGAAGAAAAACATTATTTAACTAATCAGGATTAATCGACGAAAAAGCAACAATTATGTGTCCCAAGCGGTGGTGGCCGAGTGGATATGACGTCCGACTTTCAATCCGGAGGTCGCGGGTTCAAATCCTGGCTAGTACCAATGAGTTTTTCGGAACTTATGTACGAAATATCATTTGATATTTATCACTAGCTTTTCGGTGAAGGAAAACATCGTGAGGAAACCTGCGTACATCTGCGAAGACATTCAAAGGTGTATGTGAAGTCCCCAATCCGCATTGGGCTAGCGTGGGGACTATAGCCCAAGCCCTCTTGCGCATGAGAGGAGGCCTGTGCCCAGCAGTGGGACGTATATAGGCTGAAATGATGATGATAATGTGTCCCAATGCATGCCATTTGCTCTAATATTACAGACCCATGGGATGCTCCTTTGGCGTAAACGTTCTGAGAGCTCTCCATAAACTCTGTTCTAATGTAAAAAAATGCCAACAGATGGCAGCGCACGCACCGATCGTAATCATTGTCGGAAAACTTGGAACATCTACGTCTGAATGGAAAATTCGAGTAAAATACAGAAGTGTGACTAACATACAAGTTGATGTCCGTATAATCCCAGAAACGAGTATATATTTTTTTTAAAGCAAAGTAAAAGTTTCCGTTAAAAACGACAAATTAACGCTATACAGTTTCGGTTTATTTATAAGTATTTTAGTCTGTTTTTTTTTTCGCAAATAGTTACCAAAGCAAAGAAAGCAATATGAATACATGCCCAGACCACATCATAAAATGTTCATTCATTCGTTTGAACACTTAATTCCTATCCTGTTTTTGCATCTGAGATTAGAACGCTATAAAAATATTCAAACATAGAGCGACGCAACACTTAACTGCCCATCGGTAGACCTTATGCCTTGGCAATAAGGTATAAAATCGTTAGTTAACAATGTGGGTGATGAAGTTAATATGCACACTCTTAAGAGAGGAGATAACGCAAAATTCTAGTTTAGGTATTAAATTTTTAAAACTTTTAATTAATAGCACATACCGTAAATCACACGGAAACTACACTATATTTGAAAAGGCAGAATCCAATCAAAACCTTAAAAGGTTAAAGTTGGCTGAATAGACAAAAAAACACGGAAACATGTCTAAATTTCATTTATTTTCAATTATATATTGTTACTCTGGTGAAGCTTGATGCTGTGAAGCGCTGGTGGCCTAGCGGTAAGGTAAGGAAGATGATATATATTGTTACTCTGCATACTAACTATAGCAAACAGCTTGTGATATAGCCCAGAGAACTGACGAGCAAACTTTTAAACAGAAGTATATTTTCAGAGTAATTTAGATAAATGGTAAACCCGTCGCATATCTTCCGTCGAAAGTTTCGCATGCCATATCTTTTGTTTCCTTCTAACTTCCTGGCTTCACGCCCCCTCTTAACATTGTGGACGATACGCACGGCGCTATCTGCTAAGGATAGCACGGGAGTTTATTTCTAGAGCAAATAGATGGCGCGTCATGCTCTTTGTTTTATTTGCGCGGTAATTTATTACTTCACTGTAGCTTCATTAGCGGGTGTACTTAATGAAAGGAGACCTAGGTTCTTCCTAGCGTGCTAATTTCTTAGCGGATATACTGAAATACGAATAGGTATTATTTCAAGTCCCTAAAACAAAGCTTGTGGATTTAAATGGAATATTGTGGAGTAATAAAAGTATAATTTAACTTAAACATATACAAGATATATGATATACACTAGACATACAAGATATGTATACTAGATAACAGACCCGTTAAAATAATCGCTAACGTTAGAACAGGTTAGGTTTCAAGAGTGCCTAAATCATCATAGAATATTTCTAAGTTCAAAATTGAATACTAATAAGTTAATAGAAGCTTTCTAATCGTTTATTATTTACCTAATAATTAGCATAACTAGATAAAAACCGCGCCATCATCGCTTAAAAGCTAATAAAGCCCAAAACAAACCCAAAGCGAATACACATCGGCGCCCGCGCCGCCCGTATTGCCGTTTTAAGGCACGCTAGCCCGCGCGGAAAAGCGACGAAAATCGCCGGCGAAAATAACATCGGCTCCACATTTCACCACCAACTCACCTAAAAGGACCTAAATACCTAGTAAAACCCAGAGAAAAAAGGACCTTATAAACAGGGAGAGAGTTAGGGAGGCAAGTGAAGATCGTTTGGATGGTGGAGGTGCTATATTGGGCGCAGTGACGTCAGAGGCGGTCGGAGCGCAGTCCGCGCCGCACTCCCGCGCCGAACGCGCGCCAACCGTTATGTTCAAACAATAAAGCCATTATATATGGTATTCTTGTAGTAGTAGTGTACTGTAGTCTAGAAGGCTAAGGTATAGGCTTTGGTGTTACTTCCGGATTGCGCTTTCGGCTGAAGCTTTTGCGTAAGTGCCTTTTGACTTATTTTGAAGATCGATATTTTGATCCTTCCAGAATTACCATTACTTATTAATACTGTAAAAAAATATTTTTACTACACGATTTTGATTTTATTTGTCTAAACTTGGTAAATTTTTATGCATTTTATTTATAACCTGAATAATATATTCTAATGCAATTTTAAATTAATATTTTCCAATTTATTAAAATCACTTTCATATATATTTCTGTAGTTTTAATTTCAAGGATTGTTTACAAAAACCTAACGTTTCACAAAATCTATGTCGGAATTAGATAGTCTCAGTAACTCTCTAACTCTGTATTATAATATTTATAGGAATAATTTGTAACATGTGTTTGTCTATAAACTGCATGTGGAATTGACGGTGACAAGTAATGTGGTCGAACCAATCCGCTCGTAAATTCGACTATTTATGACTTAGAAATTATACAGGTGCTGTCCAAGAATACATATATTACTTTCGAATACATCTAGTATTTTGTGTGCATTAGAGCGCGGACATGCATTTAACACGTGTTTCAGAGGTACTAGAGGACTATTCATACATCATTTGACTTTTGAATTATGTAGTCTAACTTAAAACTAGCATAACTTTATAACATTATACATTGTCGCAGCTACTTTGACGATTCCTAGATTCTAATCAAATAAGTATCATGAGCTACTTTAGCCCTTTCAGAACCGACCAATACAACTACATACAACAAGGCCTCTGCCCTCTGCCAGTCATTTATCAGGATCATAAGGATCATAGGAGCCTCAGCAGATGATAAATCTCATCATCAACTCATTCCTATTTGTTACAGTGGACACTTTGCACATTGACAAGTAGACTGACTGCTTCTGAACATGACAAGGCTTAAGACTAAGATTATGCTGCATTTAATCTTGGTCTTAAGCCTTTTGTCTTTAGAAGAGAAGTAAAATATTCAGCTAGTTTAAATTTACTATTCTTCTTTCTCGCGTTGTCCCGGCATTTTGCCACGGCTCATGGGAGTCTGGGAGTCTGGGGTCCAACTAGGTCTAGCTTCAATTTACTATATTAGACGAAACTCAAAATTTTCACATTGTTTTTGAGATCTCCCTGTGATTAAGAAGTATAGTTGGACCAAGCTAACTCTTGAGTCTCACAAAGACAAAGTGTGGCTATGTCATCATTAATTTCAAATGTTTATGAAAATATGACACTCGCTCACTTTGTTGTGTTCAAGCTCAAGCCGAATCATTTGAATATTTATGAGAAAAAAATACTCGTAAATGAAAGTGTACGCGTAGTTTATTTCAAGTGTTCAAAAATCGAATAGTTCGCGACCTACACCGCTGACATTCGGCCATCGCGTCTCGAGCGAGGCCGCTTGCGACACCACTCACTGAAAATAACTGAAAAATATTTTATTTCTAGTTTTTGTGGACCGCGAGCTTCGCATCACATGCATTCTCTTACGCTCTTGTAGATAATTAATAAGTGTCACTACGACCACTGCTATTAACTAAAAAATATATATGATACATAAATATCTATATTACCTATCGGTCTGTACTATTTTGGTACCTTATCACAAACTGACTTAACGCACTTAACTATCTATAACAACCCACCAAAACTTTTGTATGTACCCAACTATTACGCACATAAAATGAACAAAATATATAATAAGAACAATTTCAAAGATTATCCTAACAATCACCAACGCATCTAAATAAACTTTCCATAAAGCCAATTTGGCAGTAGACATACAATAGCGGTCGACTTTAATCGAAATCATAATTCAAGTCTGAAGTGAAATTAATCCATAAATTCAATAACATTCAACAACTAATTGGTTTTCAAAACTGAACCGATACCGTTACGAACAATTAGTTATCTTTTAATTGAATCTTCTAAGCTTTTACGGTAGTTCTATTAACCGGAACACTTGTCATAGTTGGGTTAGTAAATTACTTTTCTCAAAAATGGACGGCAAAGTCGACGTTGCCGTATAAAAATTTGGTCGCGAAGTGCGGAGTTTATGGTCAGTCAAAAATTAAAAAGTTAAAAACATTGCAGTCTCGATTTTGGGACTGCAATGTTGCATACAAATTCCATTATTTGTCGAGTTCCAAACTTTTTAAAAGTTTAAATGGCCATATCAAATGAAGGCACAGGCCCATTAAACAGCCCAACAGATGATTAGTAATAATTATTATAATGTTGGTATCGCGACTATTTAGCTGCCTCAAATAGCTTGGCGTATTTTCGGCAGAAAAATACACTTCTATTTTAAAATTTAAAAAATAAAAAGGCGGCAAAGCAAACTTTTTCAATTGTTTCTACTTTTTTCTGTGAAAATATATATGTAAGAACGTTGCTTTTGTAAAATATTCCTATTATATTTATATTTGTTGCACCATTTTTGAGAAAAGCACTATATATGACTCGGCTGGAAGGCTACTTGCTGGCTTCGGATTCAATTAAACGGACTCCCAAGGTCGTCCGTTTAAAACGAATCCTCAGCCTGCAAGTAGCTACTTCCGAGCCTCGACAATAATGTACTATTTTCTACTAGTCGACTGTAATTCTTGAATTAAGATTTCTTATACCAAACTGCAATTGGGTATTTTTAATCTATGGGCTCCCAACTCAACTATAATATTCATTTCGATACAGTTTAGTCAACTATAATGAAATTGACCAATCACAGCTCGCCGCGATCAAGAGGACGAAACAAAACCATAGCTCAAATTAATTGTTTTAGGTTGTATAGTAGAAATAATTGGTTCATAAGTCAGAAACGCGCATGTGACACCCTTAATATAGCAATATCCATTGACTACGAAAACCTAGTGTTGCTAGTTAGTCTCCATAGGCTACGGTGGCCAAAATCGAGAAAACAACTGTCTAAAAAATTAATTTAGCGCGGAGCAAGTACCAGGGCCTCATGAATTACGAGAAGGTGTCGTTGACCAGCCCGCCGTGGGGCGCGGGGCGCGGCGGCCTGGTCGCGTACCAGTATGAAGGTATCGCGGCTGCTCGAGAATCTTAGCTGTATACTTTTGGTTTGGTTTGTTTGTGTGATTCTACTAGTTTAAAGTATTATTTTTGTTTACTAGTAGAAAAAGTATTGTATACAATAGTGATATAATCAAGCTTTTCAATCTCGTACCTTACTTAGGCAACTCAGCAAGCTTCGTTGCCTAAACACGGTACTCGACTGATAAACTCTCTATTATATCACGATTGTATAAAATACTAATAATGCGTATTTGAGGAACCCAAAAGATATTTCTTGTAAGTATTCTTACTAATATTATAAATGTAACTTTGTCGGTAGTGTCTGTCTGTTACCCGAGGAAGGACATAGGATATAGATTTTATGAAGAAAAAAAAACACAATTTAGCGCAAGACGAAGTCGCGGGCAGAAGATACAATCTACATAGGTACAATGTATTTATCTATTATGAGGTATATATATTGAGAAAAACAAACAATAAACTAATCAGATACACTACTACCCCTCACGCACGTATAATTCAAATTATGATGATAATTCGTACTGTCTGGAATTCGAGTCAATTATAATATCATTCGTTCATAACCCTATGCAAAAACTCAAAAAGTAGCAAGCAAAAAATCAATTAAGCTTTGAAATTGAAATAAAATTACTTAAGTATACATTAATATTACAACATTAGTCTTCGGATGCAACTCAATCTATGTAGAGGTCGTTGAAAACTTTCAACCCCCTTGTTGATCACTGTGAAAAAATTATTGAAATTCAACCGCCAAGAACTTACCTATAATGCCTTACTTGTGGAGCTTTACAATATTTGAAGAATATTCGAGTGACCTACGACCTGTCTTAAGTTGTTCTAAATTTGAATTTTTAAGCTCTACTTTCAATGGTTTATGTTAGGCTGTGCATTGTTTGTCAGTATCTACAGATATTATAAGGCGACTATTTAGATACAGTATACAGGGTGACCCTAACCATTGGACAAACCCTGAAATCCCACGTGGGGTTACTTCTCAGAAATGCTCTAACGGTAATATTATTTTAATTAGAACAAACGATAAAAAAAAAATTTCATACAAAAGTTATTTCCAATAATCGACAACAAAAAGAAACATACTGTACCTATTAATCATTGGCAGTGCTTTTGACAATTTGTTGGAAAATGTGCGGCAATGATGACATTTGCCAAAAGTCAGAATCTTATTAATGTCATAAATAAAAAAGATAATCAAAACGGTCGAAGGTTTCATACTATTTATTACAGGAACTACTTACACATACAGGTTGCTCCAAAGTAAAAAAAATCGTAATTTGTTAATTTCTTCGTAACCGCTACACCAATTGTTATGATACTTTGTATACTGGTTCTAAATACCCTAATGCATATGTACATTTCGGCTTTGTCCAATGGCTAGGGACACCCTGTATATTGTAATATTAGTAACCTTACTATTACAATAGGCTATTTGACTGTATTTGAAATAAATGATTTTACACCATGCAAGAAATAAAGCACCAGAAGATTAATAGAGAAATGTATCTTTATACAGCAGTAATTTTTAGACACAATTTCAATTTTAAAACCCGTATAAAACTATAAAGAATAGGTAATTTCATCGTGACGTCACATGCTAGTGTTTCATATAAATTCCATAGTAGCAAAATCGTTTTGACAGTTCGAAAAAAGAATCTGATTTTACTATAGTATTCAAATACCCTATTCACATGGTAGCTATAGGTAAGTAAGAGTAATATCTCTCGTGCACTTTTTACTTAATTCCTCAAAACACACTCTACGCACATGTTCGCTATAAAAGAATAATCAAAGGAAATTTCCCACAAATGTCCGCGGGTCATTGATACCATCCATCTGTTTCATCTCGAGTATTTATTCAAGAGTTGAACGAACAACTACTGTCACAACAGAAGTGCAAAAATAGTGAGCCAATGTACCGAACTACTGCTGCGTACTCGAGTTCAATGAACTTGCATTTCGGATTAAAATGATTTACGTCACATCGTTTTCTGTAAATTTGTGTCCTCGAAATTGGTGTAATTATAAATGCACTAGCGTCTGCATGCGACCTCGTTAATGATGATTGACAAAAAATATCCTGATGTTCTTCCTCGGGCCTCAAACTATTTATCCCCATACCAAAGCAGCGGCAGCAAGCCATACAGCACTGCAAGTGTGAAGAGGTAACAGTCAAACAGAGTTACTTCCGAATTTATAATATTAGTGTGCTTTTGTCAATCTATCATATCTACTTCAATCGTTAGTGTCAATAAAACACATAATATATGCATGATAGAAAACGCCCATCGAAAATTAAATCATATTGTACCTATAGAAATTAGTCACGTGAATTTTCGTAGGCACGTTTGCCGCTGTACAATAAAATTGTCACCTTGGCTACACCCCCAGGGCTTATTTCGACAATGCTCTTACCAAATATATTTCATATCCCTACTTACACTAATAGCACGACAATTTTATTTTAAAGATTACGAGTTTTCATTTTACTTGCACAGACATTTCTCCTCTAATTTCTAATTTAATTGCAGCAGCATTTCTTGTGGCCACCAGAGCACAGACTGCGATGACATCTACACAGTTTTATTACGTTTACTAACTAGCTTTCTAATTAATTTAGTCAGCAAGCAAGCAAGGCACGATACAGAAATGGTATAACCTTACATTCAAACACTTGCACTAAATGGAGCTCGAGGCAATAAATATTGGGTACCATTTAACTGTTTAAGCTCTGCTGTTTGTTGTTGGATGACTTAACTGTTTTATATGACTAGGTATTTAGATAGTCTTTCGATAACGATATAGATCCTATAGTGACACAATGATGTCATCGGATTAACGGCCGTCGATAGTGAAACCGGCGCGCTGCCATGGATCGATGGATCTATAGATCGTATTAGGTCACGCAGAAACCCGAGCGGAGTGAACGCCCGCGCTAATTTTACCGCGCGCGCGCAAGTAGGTCAGATCGATCGATCGCGATCAATACAAGTGCATTCGAGGTAATGGACTGATAGTGCAACAAGTGTATCCTCATGCGATTATCATAATCGTGTCAGAAAGCTGACTGTCTTAATTCGATCTCACTTTTTTAACAAAAAAAATCTGAGCACAATTTAAGTAGTCCCTCGAGGAAATACCGACAAGGAGCTTCTTCTACAGCCAGAGTAATATACTACTCAGGTTCTCCTAGAGTCCAAGGGTTCAGGTTCTACAATCAGTAAAAAAGGCCTTCTGAAACCGACCATATCTTTACTAAAGAATCATTGAATCTATGAACTAGGCCCTGTTTACAATACAGTTGTGACGATATATTTGGGTCGATAATCTGTAGCGCATACTTTAACTGTAGTTCAGCAGATACACTTTTAATACGAGTATCTTCTGTTAAACCCAGCATCCATTTGGCACCAATCCAACACTCACCAAAGTTATAAACTTAATTTCTCTACTAAAATCTTTTGAATTAGAACTCTTCCGTGTGTTGTATTTAAGAGTGTATTTACAAACAAAGATGTGTGAAGTGTCAAGACACAATTAAAGCTGCGCGTGCGCTTCCTGCTGCCACTGCCAACTCTAACGCTGGCAAATTAGACACTATTTGTAGAAACAAGCGATGTAATCATGATCTCTCCGAATAGGTATATTATGAAGAGAGGTAGATATAGAGCTAAGAATGAATACTGGAAGAAATACGCCACTTTGACAGTTTTATGTTCTGTTCGTTGTAAAAAAGCAAGGAACCGCATATTATCTTATATTACAAAAAAAATAGAATAGTCCAAAATTTCCATTAAAGATTGTAAACATTTTATATTAAATTTTCTCTTTTTAAGCTAGTCACCACTTTTTTCTTTTTCGTTTATCTCCGAAACTATGTAAATTAAATACATTATGCGCTACAACAAAGAACTAGACTTGAAACCTGTTTGTAAACACACTCCGACGCGACGTCACATCACCAGCATGATCTTGTGAAGCTTTGTTCGGGCATCCAGCGCTGGCGCGCCGCCAACCTGCGCCCGCGCATCTATCAGGAGGAACGACCTTCCTCCCTGTCTGCACTTATATGGCAGTTGGCGAGTTCCCCGAAAGGGCTCGGCCTTGTCGGACAAAGCGCTTTTTGTCCGTTTCTGCGAAATACAGAAGCAATTGAGCTAATTTGTGAACAGAGTCCTTGGAACTCGGAGTTTTCAGAAGACACTTGAGTGGCATTGAGTGAGTTTATTGATGTGTTCAAAGTGTGTCTTTAAGATTAAATGGACTTGGAATTCTGCTTTCAACTCAGGGTAGTCTTTTTTATATAACAGAATAGGTACAAGATTTTCTTAAATGCATTTATGGATATTAAAGAAAACCTAGTTACAGTAGTTACCACAGAATATGAACACAACGTGTTTGAAAGCGATTGATAGTTCGCAATTTTGCTTCTAACAATTTGTAAGCTATCTATGGGGAGAAATCCATAAGCTCATTATAGCGTCTCGTGCGCACACCGTACAGTGCACAGTCGCACACGCATCCGTCGATCACACGCGAAAGCTGACCACATGCAGTAGAAACGCTGACAGTTGTCATGTCATCGTGATTGTTAGATTTCTCTGTCATGAATACGCGTTCGAATAGTGAGTAATTTAGATCCGTATCGTATACTATGTAAGTGTACTATGATATTTATTATGTACCTATGTTCAAACTTCTTGAATAAACGTCTTTTATTATTATTATCTATTTATTTATTTTTCGTCTTAAGTTAGGGTTTTTATTATTATTATTCTCTTTATTTATTTTTCATCTCAAGTTAGGTTATTTATAATAGAATATAAAAGTAAAATACAAAAACACTTACAAAACGATAAAAAATACATATAAACACATTATAAAAAACCTAACCTAGGGTGCCGCCAGCAGCGGGGCAAGGCCCAAGCTACCGGTGGTCAGGGCCGCAGAGAGAGGAACCGGCGGACTATCCGCGCCGTGTCCAAGATCACCGTCTTCTGCATCTGACCCTTGATCCAACCACCTAGCGAAAGTCTCTCAAGATGTTGGTCGAGACTCTTCGCTATTAGACCGTTCACTGAAACGACTATCGGGACAATGATCGTCAAATCAACATCCCACATGGCGGTTATCTCGTGAGCCAAGTCTAGGTACTTACTGGACTTGTCCTTCTCGGCCTTCACGAGATTCTCGTCATGGGGGATGATGATGTCAACGAGCACAGCCCGACGTTGCGATCGATCTATTATCACTATGTCAGGCTTATTGGCTACAATAGTCCTGTCAGTGATGATAGATCGATCCCAATAGAGCGTGGCACGACCATTCTCGAGAACAGGCGCAGGTAAGTACTTGTAGTACGGTACTTCGCGGTCCACAAGGCCATATAGAAGAGCAAGTTGCTGGTGAATAATCCTGGCTACGAGATTATGTCTGTGCAAGTACTCGCCGTTAGCAAGATGAGAACACCCGGAAATGATATGCCTGAGTGACTCTCCGGGACGGCGGCATGCCCGACAAATGTCGACCGTACCGTCCTTCAGGATATATTTCCGATAGTTGTTCGTCATCATCACTTCGTCCGCAATTGCACAGGCAAAACCCTCGGTTTCTCCGAAAAGGTCCCCGAATCGTAACCAGTTCACCGACGCGAGCAGGTCCACATCGGGTCCCGTGAGGGCCTTGTAGTACCGCCCGTGTAGCACCTTACTCTCCCATGCCGCCTTGCGATCCGCAGTACTTAGTACCACAGGTTTGCGCCAGTTCTCGTTTGCCAAGGAGAGCGGCGTGAGGTTCCTGTCTACTGCCACTACATCACGATGCATCCCACACTCGTTGTTTAGGAAATAATTCCTGAGATTGTACACCTCGCGGTTATGGAGATCCTTGGCGTTTAGGAAGCCTCGGCCTCCACACTTCCGTGGGATGTACAATCTCATAACTGACGAGCGTGGGTGTAGCATGCGATGTGCGGTGAGCAGTGACCGGACCCTCCGATCCAGGGCGTCGAGCTCGGTCTGAGTCCACCTTAGTATGCCAAAGGAGTATGTGAGTAGGGGCATTACCCAGGCGTTGAAGGCGCGCACTTTATTGCCTCCTGACAAAAGACTGTTAAGGACTTTTGTGAGCCGACTGAAAAAGCGCTCCTTCACCGACCGTCTAATACCCTCGTCCTCAATACCCAACGACTGTGACATACCAAGGTATTTATAGGTTTCTGATTCAGAGATAGATCTGAAAGACATTGTCTCAGAGAGTTGTAAATTTGTTGAATTTACAACCCTCCCCCGCTGTACATACATAACCGCACATTTATCGACACCAAACTCCATGTTGATGGCACTACTGAAAACTTCGGTGATTTTCAGTAGTTCCAACAAGTCTTGGCTATTTGGTGCAAATAATTTGAGGTCATCCATGTACAGAAGGTGAGAGATGAGTTCACCCTCTCTCCGAAGCCGGCAACCTAGTCCCAAATCCTTCAGCAGGGTGCTGAGGGGATTCAAAGCTAGGCAGAACCACAGGGGACTCAGACTGTCGCCCTGAAAGATTCCTCGCTCAATCCTTATAAAATCCTGCGGGCCAGGGCGGTCATCCCCGCCTCCTGGTTGACGAAGGACTGTGGTCCACTGCCTCATACACGCGCTTAGGAAGACTCTCAGAGCTGCATCAACTTTATACAGCTCTAAGACCCTCCCCAACCATGAATGGGGCACCGAATCATAGGCCTTCTTGTAGTCAATCCAAGCGGCTGAGAGGGCACCCTTGTTCCGCCGGATTTGTTGGCAGATGGTCATGTCTATAAGGAGGAGCTCTTTAGTACCACGGGACCCAACCCTACATCCGTTTTGAGCGGAAGCCAGAATATTGTTTGCGACAATGTGCGCGTTGATTTTTGCTCTCAAAATGGATGTGAGGAGCTTGTAGAGTGTAGGCAAGCATGTGATGGGTCTGTAGTTCTTAGCTTCCGTGGTACTACCGGACTTATAGAGCAGGAAGGTGACACCAGTTGTTAAGGAAGGTGGGAGAGAACCAAGCTCGAGGGCTTGTTGAAATTGTGCTGCCAAGCAGGAGTGCGAGCATCGGAGCCACTTTAGCCAGAAGTTGTGCAATCCATCCGGCCCAGGACTTTTCCAGTTCTGGGCCGTGCGGATGGCACAACTGACGTCATCGGGGCTGATGGTGACTGCCCCCATAGGTTCGATGGACTCGCACTCACGCTCGACAACACTCATCCAACTCCCCTCGGTGTGTCCGACAGGCACCGACCAGATGCTACGCCAGAAGTCAGTCATGGCAGTAGCATCCGGCGGCTGCGTGTCGGGCGTACGAAGGTTGGTTTCCTCCCACTTTCGGTACACCTTCCTTTGGTCACTTTGAAAAAGGCGATTCTGCTGGAATCGATCCACACGCTCTCTGTAGCGGCGAATACGGTTTGCCCATGCATAGACTTTCTGCTTTAGAAAGTCGATGCGCTCTGTGACATTGGCCATGTAGTCGCGGGGCCTGATATCCGTCCCCGCGAACGCCTGGTTCACAAAGCGCATTATTATTATTATTATTATATACCTAACAGGTATTTTGTACACTATTTTGGGCCAAATTGGAAAAACCTACGAATCCAGGCACAGACCAATCCAGGGAAAATCCTACGAATGACTGATTTATTTTATGAGTACCTAGAAGATTTAGATAGACTTAATCGCATGATCTTTCGTTTGTTTATTTCGAGTGTGTCGTTCTTACCTTGGACGTGAAAACTCTCTAAAACAATAAGTACAGTTTACACGACAGAGTAGATCAATACAGTTTTCAATTATAATAAATAAATATATGATTTATGATTTATTTATAATTATGTTTGTTGTAACAACTCGCCCTAATCTGGGAGTCCCCCATCAAGACAGATCTTGTGTGTATGCTAATGTTTTCCGCCGCTTAAGAATTAAATTCAAGACTACATACTTGGTAGAGTCTGGCTAGCCAAAAATTGTTGACAGATATTTCGTTGTTGTGTAATTGTCTATGATTAAAAAAAAAGCTTAAAGTCAGTTGTCAATTTATGTAATTCATTCAAATTGTTTGCGGTTTATAAAGGGGTTTATTTTAAATAATATTTATAATGTCTATACTGAGTGAGGTTCGCAAACTATTATTTAAGCTCGTAAATAATTACGACAATGTGCGAAGTCGACGTGTAGCGTTGTATAACGAAAAACTGCAATGTTTACAACTCCTTAACAAATGTAAACAAATTAGGAGGTTGGTGCTCTATAAATATTTTGATACTTAGCATTTAGCATATTTGGCATAGTACTTATGTATTTTTTTGGTGATGGATTAATATTACGGTATTATCGAGCTAGGTCTTATTTACACTACATTTCATTTTTCGCCTTGTTACAATGGTATATGGTGAGAAAGTGTTAACATATGTGTTTATCGTTGACTGTACTTTACATTAGTGGTAGAAATTATGTGAGCTGACTTTGAGTGCATGTCAACGTATATTTAACTTATATCCTTAGGTATATACCTTACGTGTGCAGATAAAAACAAAAATATTTTCTAGTATCAAAACTATAATTCCTACTACACAAAGTGTGACCAGCCCAAGATTTTTTGAATTTCCCCCCAAACATTTGTGTATTATTTCAGTAGCCAGACTCTAGATATCTAATATCTATGGTAAAAAAATCGTCAGAAAGTGACGCTTATAAGTTCAAGCCGCGGGCTACAACTACAATGCAATCATCATACAGTAAATCAAGTGTCAGAATCGGAAGACCTTAATCCCTTAATCAATGACTTTTATAAAACAGCATACGAGTCATACTGTGACTGTTATCAATTAACATACAACCGTGACTTTTCAAGATTGTTCTCAATTAAGGTAATTAAATGAGCCGGAAGCCAAATTGGCCAATTACATAAATTACACGAATTACTGTTTATTTCTGCAGCGCGATAGAAAGTCATGCGCCTGCGCCGCTACCCGTCTTTCTTCGGGCCTTAAAAGGAGAGCGCTTTATGCAACTTTCTTATTTCAGGGAGCCGGTAATATTAAATATTACTATCAAAAACATAATGACTTTACTGATGTTAAACTCAAGAGCAGTAAAAACGGGATACTTCATGAAAATATATTTTTTATCTCTCAATCCGTTTCAAATCTGTTCAAGTTAATTTCAAATTCGCAGGTACTTTTTCAAGAAACTGTAGGATGGGAAATTGGGGTCTATCGTACAAGGCGAATCATCAACAACCACATGATACAAGTTGCATGTTGCAAGTACCCATAGGTTACGTAAACCGATTAACCAGGTGGCTTTATGGCAAACAACGCGGCATAAAAATACAATAACATAACATGACAAATACATTCCATAAGATTTTAATAGAGCGTGTTTCCCTACATTTGTTTACTAATGAGTTAATTCGTTCGTTCTAACACGATTTGTCATGAAATTAGAGCAACAGTCGGACCAACTGACCGAATCAGTGTCGCCACGCGCCACCTCCTACAGAATTATAACAGACTTAATTGTAATGGAAATAAGGTCTATTATTCAGTTAAACGTTTCTTCCATAGATCACGCAAAAACTGATCACAATAATAATGATTGAGAGGCCGAATGTTTTAACAATTTGACATGGTTTTGATACGACCGTTAATCAACGTGCACCACTCAGTGTGAGCCGCTAACCCTGATTGGTGATAACGATAATATTCAATAAGGTGTCGTCTCATTATGGTCACCCCACAATTATTGACGCGGTATCGGCAAAAGCCGATAGAATAAAACTTTATGTGTACGCATTAAGAGCGAAATGACTTCGTACGACTCGGATCGACTCGGCCGAAGCCATGACAGGACTCGTAACAAAATAAGGTCAAAACCTTGTCAAATTATTAAAACAGAATAAGCCTCCGCGTCTTCCACAGATAACACAAAAACTGATCGACAATTATAATGTAGGAGGTGATAATAGCTAGGTATCGCATGCATGCGCGTGCGATCATGCGGCAGCGCTACCGTTCCGGTGAGATGCTGCATTCGATTGGACCGCTTTGTGCGCAATTAAAACGTCCGGTTGTAAATATGTAAGTAGCTTGTTGAGGTTGAGCATGTGTTCCATATAGGCGGGAAAGGACTTCATTTTCTTTTATTTTCGATTGGGACTTTATTTCGTCCAACAACGACAATGATACTAGGGAGACAACCGTCTATTTTTAATCGACTTTTATAAAGGAGGTGGTTGTCAATAATTTACTTACTTAATGAGATTTTCATTGTGTGTTATTTTTTCGATAGAAATAGTGTGAACATCTTCTTTTTTCAATAACTTAAAAACATTTAGATATTTATATAGAGCACTGTTTATATCGCACATTCGAATTGTGTTTAATGTGGAACAGTTTTCAAGTAAATACATCTCTGACTTATATCTGTAAAATTATATACGTGATAAAAATAAATTTAAATAGAATCCACAACAGAATATTCGAACCAGATTATTCCTTTGCATTCCTCGTGTCTTCGTCACGGTCCCTGTCTGAATACAGAGACAATCCGCAAATTCCCGAGTCTATTATTAAACCGTCCGGATGAACCACAGTTTACTACTAACATTCATGTTTGAAAATGTTAAAATAATCTTTATTCATCAGGAATACAGTTTATAATAGCTTCAAGTGTCAGATTTATCTTTGATAGAAATTAAGCCGTTAATCGACTGGACTTTCTCGTGTTCTTATTGCAAAGTGATCAGTGATTAAATAGCTTCCATTGATCAAGATATAAATAGAGTGATTATATAAAAACGTTTTGCGATTAAATATCAATAAATTGAGAAATCTGTTTACTTTGTATGGATCTCTTTTAAATCGAATTCATTTGAAGCTCACGATTATTGAACGTGATGTTAATTCAAACGTTTTCGCGATTCATTATCACTCGCTTATTATTTATCTGCGCGTGACACGAAGATCGAAGTTTTATTTTAAGATTTTAAATCGTAGGTTCTAGAAATAAAACTATTTTAACGGATTATATCGCGTTCGTAACGAACGCTGCATAAATTCGAAACATCGGGATATATGTATTTTCAATAGTTTAATTTCATGAGTAACTATCGCGGTAATCGAAGACAATATTTTTAAGCTGTAGATTGACGATATCACTGATAAATTAACTTACATATAGATATACCTATTAGTTACACTTATCGTGTGATTTCAATACATTTAGCATTTATAACATGACTTTTACGTCTATCGTTTCCTCAAAAGTATCATAAGCTCAAGAGCTAGCTGTAACTAAATTTAACTTTTAGTCAAAATAAAGAACTTTTAGAAAAAAAATTACATGGATCTATAGACAAGTTTTTTTGGAGATAGAGATTTCCACCAATACTTAAGGAATCTTTCTTTTTGATCTGACGAAATTCTATAACTTGGTTTAAAAAATGTAATACTTATAGCGTCTCACCAAATATTGTCAAAAAAAGTACCTAACTTTCGCAAACGCCACTCGAGTGGAATGCTTCAGTGATATATCAGGCCAGTAACTACATTTAAATACTATTTAACCTAACAAACATTGAATGGCACGTTCGGCGCGTTATTTCGGTGGCGGTTGGCCTGCCAAGCATCTGGCCCACTGATCTTCTGCAACCCTAATTATAGCGGCCGGAAGACTGGAGAACATTGACATACTGACATGGTGTCTCCTGGGATGCTGGTTCAACGTAAAATTACGACAATATTGTAACAAAATGGGACAACTAAACTGTCTGAGTAATTTTTTCTGTCTCATATTTCGGAGGATAAACGTATTTTCTATATTTCTTTCAGTTAGAAGGAGCTAATAATCTAATATTAAAATTATGTATTTGAAAATGTATTCGCTTGTGTGTGTTTTCGCTTCATATCAAACATCATATTAAAGATATAATAAACTTCGAAGTGCAAAATGATTCCGTAAACTGAATTAGTTACAATCCCCTCATGTAAATCCGCACAGTTTAAATCGGACCCCAAAACGACAACGTCAACAACTCTGACTCACAACCTAATCACCATTAAGACAGCTGTCAGATTTGAAAGTTCCGTTTCCCACATCTATTACAACACTCCTGTATATAAATGATTCTTCTCCATATATATTTAAATCATTGTATTCATTTATTTCACGTCATAACTAGTGATGTACCGACTATTGATTTGGCCGACTAGCCGACTAATCGGCGCTCGAATGGCCGATTAGTCGGCTAGTCGGCCAGATCATTAGTTTCGTATAAGTTCAGGTGAAAAACAATCGTTTTGCTCTTTTGGTTGCGCTATTCATCATATTAGCTTGGCTAAAAGGTGTTCTCTACAGGTTCAAAGACCTATCACAAGAATCTTCGTTCAATTTCTGGCATTCTTTTATTTTGCGATCCTGAGCAGACCGTCAGTACAACTTGTAGGAGGTATTTCCAAGGCTCTATTTCCCGTACGTAGTCGCCAGTTAAGAACCTATCCCCTGTGTTCAGCGACTTTACTACCAACGTGCCCTGTTTATAAGTCTCTAAATTTTGCAATTACATTAATAGTTCCCCATTTATTTATTATTTATTAAACTTTACACATAAATTAACAGTATGACACCAAAGCACTTATGTGGTATATTACATAATAATATTAAAATTCAAAAAAATATTTATATAACAACAAATAAACTTATAACAATGAGATCCGGGACGCATTTTTACATTATAATATTTTCTATGCACCTTATCAGTTTCCTGTAAAATACACCAGCACTATCAGCAAATATATCTACATCATCTGACTCCAGTATGATGCGGTTAAGAGCAGTTCGGGCCCGAGCGGTGGGAGCGTGGGCGCCTCGCTGCGTGCGCGCGCCGTTGCCCGCGAACAGGCGCCGCCGCCGCCGCGCCGGCACCGCGCCGCCCGCGCCGCCACACCCGCCCGGCACGCCTGTTGCGACGTTCGCCCGCGGCACTTGCAGTCCCATTCTCTCAAGCACGGATGCGCCATCTACTTTATTGTGAAGTAGTTGTCGATAGTGCATTATGTGTAGCAGCTTTCGTCTAGTCTCTAGTGTTTGAAGGCCGACCATTCCTGTTACGAATAAAGAAGGATACATGTAGGGGTAATATCCATACAGACGTTTGTAGACATGTCTCGAGAATTTCTTTTGCACTCTTTCCAACATCGTGGTATATTTAGTTTCATAGGGATCCCATACTACAGCACCAAATTCAAGGCGACTACGGATGTAAGCGTTGTAGAGCATGACTGCCACCTTTATGTTGGAAAATTGTAAAGATATTCTAAATATAAAACCTAGCGTTTTCGAAACTTTTTTGCATATTGTTATTATATGAAGTCTGAAGTCAAGTTGTTTGTCCAAATTTAGTCCTAAGTCGCGTATTTTGTCAGTCTGTACTAAAGGTGTGTCATGTAGTCTGTAGGTGGTAGGAATCGGCGTTCGGAGTCTAGAGAAAGTTATATGGATACATTTGGATACGTTAAAGTGTAGGCGGTTGTCGTTACTCCATTCAGCAATAGCGTCTATGTCCTTTTGTAGTTGCTGTCGGTCGTGGTCGTCCTTAATACGATGGAAAAGTTTGATGTCATCGGCGAACATCAAACACTGGGCTGTACTGACAACGGCTGGCAAATCATTAATCATTATTAAGAATTGGGTAGGTCCTAATGTACTGCCCTGGCTTACACCAGAGCGAGTATAATAGTGTGGAGATTCATATCCGGCAAGTTTAACATATTGCTTTCGATCCTGTAGATAATTGGCGAAAAAGTGTAAAAGCCTAGGAGTGAAACCAATGTCTGCGAATTTTCGCAGCAGGATATCATTGTCTACAAGATCGAAAGCCTTACGAAAATCAAAGTATGCTGCATCAACTTGCATCCGGGCATCCATAGCTTCCGTAATGTAGTCAACTAACACAACATGGTTTGTCGTTGTTGACCGACCACGACGGAAACCATGTTGAGCGTCATTCATTTTTACTGCGATCTGTTGAGCGATAAGATGGTCTACAATGGATTCAAACAATTTGCCAAACACTGACAGCACAGCAATGGGTCTATATCCTGTTACATCGGATCCTGTACTACTCTTGGGGACAGGGGTTACTCTCGATAATTTCCAGCAGGACGGATACTCCGCACACCGTAGAGAGAGATTGAATATAGCTAGAAGGGGTGACTCAAGAGCAGATATACAATCCTTCGCTAAAAAGGTAGGTATGCCATCAGGCCCAGCAGCGCTCTTCGGCTTGAGCCGCTTTGCAGCGCGTCGTATGTCAGTGGTGCTGATGGCATCAATGGCAACCCGCGCCGAGTCGCGTGCATCTCCGCTGCGCGTTGCGCTTTCCCGCGCCGCATCTTCGGCGTTTAGTCGCGGTACCTCATTATGAAAGACTGAGCTGAAATATTGAGCAAAGGCATCTGCCGCGTCCTGGCCCGAAATCGTTCGGTCTTGATAGGTATATTCGTCACTTATTTGGTTCATATTTTTACGTTTGCTCTTTACATATTTCCAAAACTTTTTTGGGTCGTTAGTTATGTTTCGCTCAACACCTGTTTTATATTTTTTATACTCACAGTCAATCAAAAATTTAGCTCTACCTCTATAATATTTAAACATTTCTTTATTGAATTCAGCGCCAGTTACTTTAATTTGTTTTAAATGAAAGTATTTGTTTTGTAGGGTTTGTTTAATTTCAGATGTATACCAAATCGGGTAAATGTATTTTCCTATTATAGGTGGTGGATTTTTTTTTAATGGAACATGGTGGGAAATGCATTCCCTTAATTTAAAATAGAATTCTTCGGTTGCTGCATCAACACTTACCGAATCTAACACAGATGTCCAATCGGTTTTGGCTATGCTTTCATATAGTGCACTAAAGTCTGCTTTGCGAAAGTTCCATTCAGGTACAGGAGAGACAGTTGGTGGTTGCTTACAAACGAAGAGAGAATGGGCATGCGCCCGCGGCAACTTTATACTCACCTGTAGCGGCGGATGGTAGTTGTCGGGCGGCACGAGCGCCGCCTCAGCGAGCTCTACTATCACTCGCTCCTGCCCTAAACCACTTAGAACCAAGTCTAATAACCCGTCTTGATGATTGCGAATGGTATTGTGCTGATGTATTTCACAGAACTCAAGAAAACATTCAAATTGTTGGCGTACCTGCACACTACATGAATTAAGATTAAAATCACCTAAAATTAACACGTCTAAATCTGAATATTTACATATTGCATTTTCTAAACAGTTTAAAACGTTTAAATATTGGTCGTCCGTATAGTTCGGTGGTAAGTAAACAACGCAACATAACAACATAGTTCCCTTATATTCTAATTTTACTATTAATAATTCCATATAATCGGATATACCATCAACGTCAGTTACTATGCGCGCAGTATAAAGATTGGGTACCGCCAGCAACACACCCCCCCACCCGGTATCCCCCGCGCGATCCTTCCTTAATACGACATAACCAGGAGGAAATAATTCTGCGTCCATGACAGAGCTAGTTAGAAAGGTCTCGGTAAGTGCAATAATATCACAATTACATAGAAGTAAGTTATTGTAAAATAAATCAGTTTTTGACCGAAGTCCCCTTACATTTTGGTAGTAGACAGAGGTGCTTACAAATACATTTTTTTTATTATTATGCACTTTGGGGACGAAAATTATCACGCCAAGGTTTGATACATATATCTTGGGTCCAGTTCTCGGAAGCTAGTACTTGGTGTGTAAAATTTGGCGGTACACCTATTTTAAACGATGCATAATTTCCGCGCGTTTTGAGGCTTTTAACAGTGCACGCGTCTTCGGAGTCGCAGATATTATTTAAATGTGTTCTAACTTGGTCTTCCGACGTTCCCAGTCTGACATAAAAAAGGTGTAGGTATGTCATCTTTTCTGAAGCTTGTAGAAAGGTAGTACCCGGGGCCGCTGAACCTCTCACCAAGCTTGATGTTGATCGGCGCTGGCGCTTATGCTTCACTTCAGTCCACTCCTCTTTGTTGTTACTTTCACCTTGGGTGTCGGCTCGGGAATCAACTTCACTCTCGTCACAGCTCTCGTTCAGCAGGCTCGGGGTGGAGGAAGGTGTGTTAACGGCTGACGGTGTTGTAACTTTTTCAGATGTCAGGTCGTTGACCTCGGTTATCGCTGCCTTAGGTTTTACATTTCCACAAGTCGATGTTTTATTTATTGGTTTGACCTTCGTTGCCGATGATAGAGTCTTATCTTTACTCTCTTTTGGCGTGTTAGTGTACATACCTTGTGGTAGATGAGACGGCTCTTCTGATGATGGCGCAGTACGAGAAGTCTTGAGAACACATTCGGCTGCGGCCAGTTTTTGTTTCGTTCTTTCTATTTCGAAACTAAATTCATTTTGTTTAGATTGAAGGTTTTTAATATGTTCTGCAATGTTGTCGCTGGTCTGTTGAAAATCTTTCGTACTATTTAGGTGTCCGACTGTACCGAGTAGTTGAGAAATGCCATCTTTCAAAAATTCGTATTTTTCACCTATTTCGTTAATGGATGAATTCACAAGTTGAAAATGAATTGACATGTTACGTATCATCTGTTCTTGAGTATGAAAACGGGTCGTAGTTTCCTCTCTAAACGCTCTAAGTTCCATAAGTAGAGGGTCAATGACACACCCACAGCTGTTATTAGTTAGTAAGATGCGGCCATTCGGTTTGACAGCCGATCGAAATGCCTGTATTTGCTACGTTCCCAGTACATAGGTTACTCAATGCGCCAGGCGCGGGGTTAGTCTTAGTTGCGGCGCTCTCAGCGCCAGGCACCTGGCTAGTCTTATTTGCGGCGCTAGTCTTAGTGGCGGTGCGCTCAGCGTCAGGCGCAAGGCAAGTCTTAGTAGCGGAGAGCCGGCTCTGTTGCGGGGTCGCAGGAGTTTCATTGTTAATATTTTTAGGCATATTAGACTTACACTCCTGGCAAATCCAGTTAGCTTTATCTTCAGGTGCCATGGTGTCGAAACAATTTTTTGAAAGATTAGCACATTGTAAGTCGTATATTTTGTTACATTTGGAGCATGTGAAGTAAAGTCTTTTAGGAATTGGTAACTTACACCCTTCGCATTGACGAGCCATATTTGGTAAATAACAACAATACTTAGCGCGCTTCCACTAATTTTCTCCACCCTTCATAGATGGCGCTGTACGGCAACACTTGAAATGGCACGCTTAGGGTCAACGTCCGGTAAGCGGCGACGCGCTTAATGCCAGTAATGCTTGAAATTCTAGGTGGCAGTTATTAAGTTTTTGAATTTGTAGGTTAAGTTTTAGATTTATGAAAGTCGTCTGTGATGCACTGTAACTTTACACGGAACAGAAATGATGGAATAATGTACACTCTACACTGAATAATGTTATAGTTTTAGTAAAATACACGGTTTTCGCGTAAAAAGTTTGGTATGTAAATGCACTTGGATTTTTCAACTATAGTCTTTTATGCAGTAATTAACTTTTTAGTCCACACTTGTGTCACTTATTTATAGTTTGTTTAACACTTTAAACACTACACGCGACACGAAAACCCATTGTTTTTATTTTAATTTATTAATTTACGAGAGAGGTTGTTGTCATGGCACAGTGCTGCCATAATCAATGCCATGTCATGCCATGTCTCCACCATTAAAAAAAAACAAATACGGAATAATAATAACATCATTTAACTATACAACTTGGCCATGAAATTACACGATAATCAGTTGAGATCGACCTGTAGAGGAAAACACCAGCCCACCAACATACGGTAACGATCAAACGGTCAACTATATGAACAAAAGTTTTCGTATGCACCGTAAATAGGTATTTCGGTAAAATAGACATAAAACATATGGTAAATATTGACTGTTGATTCCTTTTTTTTTTCTGTTTTTCTTTCACTAATAAAGTGCCGACTAATCGGCCTTTTTTGCCGACTAATCGCCGACTACAAATGTGGCCGGATAGTCGGCTTTCCCGACTAGTCGGTACATCCCTAGTAATAACATTAAACTTTAACTGCCTATAATTTACCTTTTCCTGATCCTTTTCCAAAATTCCGTCTTACCCGTTATAATGTAATCCTTTAATTCCGTTTCCCTGCTTTACTCGTCTGGCTGAATGCGCCAGGAGCGCGATGCCATTAAAAAAAAAAAAAAAACCTAATCACCTTGTCAGTAAACGACAAGCGATACATGTCACCTGTCACGACATAACCACGATACAGAAACATAAGGCGGGCTGTATCATGCTGAAGTCGTATTTTAGAAAGAACACCTGTGGGTATGTTATGCAATGTGAACTGACTGAGTCATTGCTTGGCGTTTAACGAATACAAACGGTGTATTAAATTATACAGATGGTGTGAGTTACGGTAATTGTGGTATAAATTGAATAAAAACGTAAACAACGGGTAAATTTTGTGTCCTTGTTTGTTTCAAAAAACAAAAACGTTTCAATTGACTAAATGTTTTCCTGTAACCGTAAAATAAAAAAAGTTACAATTTACCTAATAAAGCTTCTTCATGTATAGTTTTTCATATTTCTAACAATCCCATAACATATGTAATAGGAAAAAAAACCGGACAAGTGCGAGTCGGACTCGCCCACCGAGGGTTCCGTACTTTTTAGTATTTGTTGTTATAGCGGCAATAGAAATACATCATCTGTGAAAATTTTAACTGTCTAGCTATCACGGTTCATGAGATACAGCTTGGTGACAGACAGACGGACGGACGGACAGTGGAGTCTTAGTAATAGGGTCCCGTTTTTACCCTTTGGGTACGGAACCCTAAAAACTACTTATTAACTTAGTTTAGTAAAGTATCGTTATTTCTAAAGTTTTACTCACCGATATTTTAATAAAATGTTTCATTTAACAAAATCTTCATAGTTAAATGAAACATTGTATGAAATATCTGTGGATAAAACTTTAAAAATAACGATAATTTGCTAAACTTGGTAGGATTAACTGTAGTTTTTTTTCGTAATGACAGCCTCATCGTTAAGTAGTCGTAATTAACTAACATGAAGAGCGTAATGAAACCGACAAGTTTGCGGAAGCATACATTAGGTATCTTAATTTATTTAATCTCAAACATAAGTGTGGTAATATTTGCTCTGTATATTTACACTGTTAATGCAGTTAGTAAACAAACTATCATCATTCATCAGTAGGTATTGAGCATTTTTCTACTTCACACGTTACGATGACACTTAACAAATTCTTGCGAAAATAGACAGCTTTGTTTATGTGCCGACAGCTTTGCCAAAAGATAGTCCCGCTCGAAAATTTACACTTGTACAGTGTAAACCAACTCTTTTTTTATTATGAGTACCGAGTACTCTCCAAGTCATGTCATATATGTAATGTAGGTAACGTAAGTCATAAAGTCAGTAGCTACTACGAGAATAATAATTAGTATCGAATTCGTAACTTCGGAGGCAGATTCAAGTTTATTTTATGTGATTTAAACCCCTTTAGTTTTTAATTGTGTACAATTGTAGGTACATCTTGTGAAAGGTAAAATCAAAATATATTATTAAGCTCTTATTCTTATATGTGCAGTCAGCATAAAAATCATCATGTAACAACGCTCCAAAAATATCTGCCACCCTGGAATACAGATAATCTTTTCCAAATACAGATAGTATATCTACCATTCACGTTCAAAAATACGTATTTGTCGCAATATAATTGTTCTACTTATAGAGATATATTTTTGTTAAGTTGTTAATGAATGGTAAATACTTTTGGCGCGTAGTCTGGTCGTCTGGTCCGCTACTTTTGATGCTGACGGTACCATCGTCAACACTCTTAATTGAGAATTCGTATACCGAATTGCAGCGACACGCATATATAATGTCCAATCGACGTCGGTCAGTTAAGAGTGATGCTGTAAGCATGGACTTAGTGTCGCCGTGGGATCTGTCGCGTCACTATGACATGCGTATGCGCACGGTGGACGGATCTTGCCATTTCTAATCCAAATTGCTTCCGGTATACATTATACGGCCATCTGTAAGTACCTATGTAATGTAGGTATGTGTTTCTTTTACCGACGAAGAATAAATAAGTATTTTGCTAAAATGCACCGGTATTATTCGCTTTTGGCAAGGGGGTTAAAAATTAAACTTGCGATATCAAATTTGCAAATTGTTTTCCGCCAGAAACGCATATATTTAAAATCGTCTACGGTTTTATAAATCTGACCTTGTTTTGTCTAGGACTATATTTTTGGATACAAATTACCTACATACGTAGATATGTATGTATTATCTCCGTGATCATTTGCATCTAATTTAATTTCATTTTAATCGTACTTCCGCCTAAATGTAGAGCAATTTATTTTCAATCCACAAGTGAAAATTATAGGGGACATTATACGTACTTGTACCAACATCATTATGCCCGACAACTAACATTTTAACCTAATCTGTCCTCAATATTGTCCAGGCATTTAATTGAAATTTTATTTGGTAAAAACAAAGAAAGAAATAAACAAACATAATAAAACTTAAAAATCTAAAGATAAAAAATTTGGCCCAGATCGCCGTCAACGGGCAAGGTGCCCAGAAGGCTGGCTGTATTTCCCCGCTGTATGGCGATACTAATACGCTGGGCGAAATAGTGGCCAGCTCTCTGGTCACCAGAAGCCTCTATTAGGCGCGCCGACAAGTCTTTGTACAGTCGACGCGCACTTGGCCCCCACGGCCCCAATGTTTCGACACCAAACGCCGCAAATATGTAGCTGCTTCCCAGAGCGGCATATTTGCGGCGCTTGAGGCTCTCGGCTGAGGAAGCCGCAGCGCCAGCAGAATCTTTGGTGCTTGGAACATGGGACGGTGCCAGGGTATCAACGCAAGTAGCGTCCCAAACTAGCGGCCGACCCATGCTCCAAGGCACCAGTGTCAATCCGTCGGGCCTCTTGCCATCATCCCTGGCCAGACCGCTGGGCTCGAGGACTGCAGGTACTTTGGCACTAACAAGAGCCCGACGGATGACATCATTTATACTGGCATGGCGGGGGATCCTGCCAGCGCTTCGAACACATGAGAGGCCATGGCGGCCAAGAATGTCCACCGTGGTGCCACATTGACAGCGATGAGGCTGATTGGTAGATGCCCCTACACGTAAGCTAGCTGCTAGGCGGAAGGTAGTGTTGTCTAGAAAAGTCCCAATGTTTGGAGAGGGTAGCGCCTGCAGCCACAGCCCTGACTCCCACTCTGCAGTCGCAAGGAGACGAGCTCGGTCTGTCGAACTAGGTGACGTATCTAAAAGGTTTTTCCGTACTAGTTGACAGATCGGCTCGTCCCACTGCCTCTGCGAGCAGGGATTTTCAGGCAGGTCTGTGTTGGGACAGGTTATAGACCAGACGTTCTTGGCCTCGGAGCAGTGTGCGGCCTCCATAGATCCAATAGAAGGATCTAGTATTTTCCCTATAAGGCTTTGAGCACCATGCACCGAGGACAAGAACGCAGGTAAAGATACACAAGAAATTTTGCGGATGCCCAGGCCGCCAAACCTAATGGGCAGGCTAGCCTGGGTCCAAGACCTTTCGTCAAAAGAGATGTTAAAGATGGATGTGAGTGTTTCAACTACTAATGTGTCTAATTTTGAGACCAAATTGGGGTGTTTCCAAAGATGGGTTCCGCGAAGAATATACGTGAATTTTGGAACGAAAAGACAATGCTTAACGATCGAATAGGCTGAATGTAGATTAATTTTGGCCAGGCGGTGTGATGTCGCTGTAAAATTTTGAATTTTTGAGTCAACGAAATTTTCAAAGGATTGGTCTAAGACGGGACAGCCAAGGAGGTGAAGCGATTCTTTGTTTATAATTTTGATACCAGGGGCGAGTTGTCTAAAAAGGTTGATTGTATTTTCCTTGTCCGGACAGGAATCTGTAATAAAAAGTTCGCACTTAGAAAAATTTAGCGAGAGGCCAATTTCTTTCAGGTCTATGTTGATTTTTTTTAAATCTTCGAGGACGGAAATCGCTTCGCCGCCGAGGGTCCTGTCATCTAAATACCATATGTTCAATTTTGAATTTAGTTTCTTAATAATGGGATGTATAGCGAGGCTAAAAATTGCCGGGCCGAGCGGGTCGCCTTGTTGACAGCCTACAGAAGATGCTAGAACGTTAGTTTTATATAATATTTGATTGGTAGATGCCCCTACACGTAAGCTAGCTGCTAGGCGGAAGGTAGTGTTGTCATTTAATTTACCTACATATTTGTATACTTGACTTCTAAATGAGCATAGTTCAAACACCAACCCGAGACATTTGGGCAAATGATATATTTGAATTGATGATAGTATTGACTGGTATTGATTATCAATATTACCTCTACTGTCATCAGAGTATGTAGCACGCGGTTGAGTTGTTAGGAAATCATATATGTACCTACCTACCTAATATGTGTACTTACTTGTGTAGCGTGTCAATTGTCGCGAAGACAAGAGATCTGATTTCTTCATAATTTGCTCATATGAGGTTAGTTATAGGGTTTGAAATCTACAGTAATTTATAATATTACTCCGAGTCCGTCTAAGCTCACTTGACTAACACTGACTTGAATAGAATAAAGTAAGGAAACGTCATTAAGGTAATATGTTCTCAGAAATTTTAATAGTTATTTGTTTTACAAGGGGGCAAAGTTGTTTTTTAACCGCTCGTGCTAATATTGATACCCGAGCAAGCGAAAGATTCCAAAATTGAGTTGAGATATTGGTTCGAAAAATGGAATCTTGAGCGTTGCGAAGGATTCAAAGCACGAGGGTTAAACAAAATCTGCCCCCGAGTGAAACACAAAATTTTTCACCACACCAACCCGAAGCAAATATTAAATGTAAAATATCACACAAAATCAAACCAAATCAAATCCAAATGAATGTTATTAAATATTTATCATCCAAAATCATCATTTAAAGGTAGAATTAACCTTTAAATGATAATTTTGGATGATAAATATTTAATAACATTCATTTGGATTTGATTTGGTTAAGCAAATCAAATCCAAATGAGCAAATATTAAGAAAACAACTCAAAATTAGCATTTGATTACTTTGCCTCACATGTGAATAAAATGCAACTTTGCTATCAGTTATTGAAGTGCAAAGTAAGCCTTTGCGAGCTGGTGTGGTGAAAATGTATTTGTTAGCTTAGTCCAACTCTCATAATTGGAAATACATAAAATCAATTTTTATTTCTAGGTTAGATATTAATTTCAAAATATTAATGAATAATCATGATCAACCAGTAGGACAGATAAAGAGGTGTAGGTTATATATAACTCTAAAAAAATATTACACATAGCTTGCACAACGCACCGCTGCTCTGTTTCGGCATCGCATTGAAGCTGAAAAAGCTCACATCGGCTATAAACACTCCATCATGAAAAGATTATAAAATATGAACATTACAACACCCGCCAATGATTCAGTGGGCTATGAAAATAGACGAAAGCGGCCTCAGAACAAGGTCTTCCCGTACTACGAGAAATACTACGAAAAGATAACAGAAAGAAACTATCGTGACATTATTTTAGCGAATATCTAGTTTATTAGATTATTAGGCTTCTAGAGAGCTATAAATTACAAAAGATATGTCAGGGTTTTATATTATGTAACTTTCGCGACACAGTATTTTTGTTTTAAAACATACGACGGGAATTACAGTTCAAGACGTATTAAATGTGATTCGGCAACCTTGATTTTCGTAGAACCGAGCCAGAAAATCGAATCATTGGTTTTAAATGTTGCAAGTTTTATATAATAATTAGGTAACTAAAACAAATGAATACGACGATAATACGATTTTGTCTCGTTTAAGTCAATAATTTTGTCTAAACATCGTATAAAATTAAATCAGGTATTTAGTTTCGTATAGAGGTTTGACTCTCATCTCTCGTCTGCCTAGACTTTTTACCGTAACTTTCGAAATATTAATAGTGTGTTTATTTTGTCTGGCAGGTGCAAGAGACAGTCCGAACGAGCGTAGTCAGCCAGCGAGCACAGGACTTCGATCCCGACCACTGCTGGGACGAGCGGGTGCTCAAGAAACATGTATGTAGAACACCTTACCTCTCTCTGGTCATTGCCTTAATTGTGATTGAGGATCGTGGTCATGCCTCAATCGGCTTGTGCCCATTTCATCTCTTTCTTCTTCGTCTTCTTGGTCGGTCTCTCATTATAGTCATTACTAAGGGTCGTGGCCACTTGGTTTTGCAGTTCCTGTGATTTGTCTCCGTCTGTCTCGTTCTTCTGTAGCCCTCACCGCTTGATGGAGTTCGCCTCAGGTGGCCTTCAACTTTCATCTCTTAAAAATGAGCAAATTTAAAGAAGTTGACGTCTTCAATGACGTTTTCTCTTCCATGAATTCTATTTTTAAGAGATTTCTCTCAAATGAAATAAGGAAGTGTCGAACTGGAAAACCCAATATTTCCAGTTGGAAACCAAACAGCTAACGTGTCTTTTTGAATGAAAAAAATTGTACGTTTGCCAAATACATAGTCCAAATTCTGTTACATTTTCTGGAAATTTTAATATAGAATTTCTTTATCTCTTTTACATTCAATATGAAGTTGTGGCATATTTTATTTTGGAACTTTGAAAACACCAAGGTCTCTTTAGCAATTCATGGACATTAGTGGATAGAAAAATCATAGATTAATATTCTCATATCAAACAATACTACAGACATTGGGCTAGGAATCCTTGGGTTGGGGAAGGCCCAAAAAATCTATACGCCATGCGCCACCCACTTCTAAAGACATTACTGCGTTCCTGATTTTGGTTTAAACCGTTTGCCTTTCCCGAATGTTAAACCTTTCTGACCCTAGAAAATCGGCCTGTGGTAGCCCGCCGCAACTAAGCGTACTTTAGTGCCTATATTTTTTCTCCTAAGATGAGAGGAATATTATGTAGATCTTAGCTTTTATCCATGTTTCATTGAAGCTACGCTTCCGGCTGTAAGATAATGGGGACTTAGCGAGCCGTGAAGAAAGCCACTGCAGCGCGTGCTTAACTAGCTTTCGCTTTCGACGCGCGCGCGCGCAGCGCGAACTAGCCGTTACCAACAGGGTTGGCACATTTTAGCGCTTTCCTGGTTTCATCCCGGCTGCCCCACAGGACTCCTCTCATGCGCTAGAGTGCTTGGGCTATAGTCCCCACCCTGCTTTTTGTTCCATTTCATAAATTTAATTGTGATTTAAATTACAACAATTTCGTAAAAGACACCCTATCTTTTACGACAGTGACGTCTGAACCAGATCCAATCCGGAGGAAACTAGAAGAAAACCGAATAAATAGGGATTAGTCCGATTTCCTCACATTGTTTTCTTTTTCCAAATATCAACGGGTACCTAAGTATTCAATGATTAGTCAAAAGGCCCTGTCCATATATTTGCTAATGAATTTAAAGTTTAGCCTTCAATAAGTTAGAAGACTAAGGAGTGACAACCTTAGTCCTGTGGGCAGTCAGCCGAGTCAGCGGACCGAGACATCGCGGGCGCTAGCTTAATCCAGGTGGATGAGGTGGACTGCACCTATTTTTTGCCACCAGATCAAATGATATCTAATTCAAATTTTAAGTCTCGCTCTGCTGACAGTCCTCGTGTAAGTCATCAAACTGCCCCTCTTGGTACTAAATTGCAACCCCCATAAAAAGTATTTTTAGGGTATAAGTGGGTAATTTAATTCTGTGTGTCAAACTTGACCGAAATTCTTTTTTCCTTTTAAGGGGGCTCAACCATCGAAAACTTTATACCTACTTAATATTAGTAGGTAATATAATTAGCAAAATCTGAAATATAAATAGGTAATATTATTTATAAAGCCAAAAGACCTTATTAATAATACTGAAAGGAATAAGCTTTGAATAATGAATAAAGCGTAGTGGCTAGTCAGCTTATTTATTCCATAGAACAGGTCTCAGAAGCGACAAATTGCACCGGCTGGAAAGTGCCACGGTCCAAGCGACGAACTGCCGCGATACAGGCCTCGTAGACAAGACGTAGACCTAGACGCTATCGATACGTAGCGAACGAAACGCAACTGTCAAGAGGGCACAATTATTTGAAGCTGGGGACTATAAAGAAATTGATGTTGGGGTTTTTCAGTCGATTTTGGCGGAACCCCTGTCTAAAACTGCAAAATTAGTGTACCATTTTTTTGATAACTAGTATAACATTTATTGAAACTCATATAATGTAGAGGCCCAACGGAGCCGACATGTCCCGTTTGACAAAGGTTCCTTTTAAAAACGTAGATAAAAAAAAAAAAAAAAAAAAAAAAAAAAACTGTCACTGTCACACTAATAATTAATATGGAAGAGTGATAGAGAGACACCAAGCGATTCGATGTCGAAGCGCAAGCGATCGTCACCTCGTCCTGGCCGCCAGCTACCGCTAGCCGCTACGTAAATACCTAAGGACAATGTGGTGAAGACCAGTATATAAAATGTATTGCTAAAAAGACCGTCATAGGGCAATAACTCTCGTATTTGTATACATACCTACGTCGCTCAGACACAGTCGGACAGAAGAGCTTCACCCCTTTTTCCCGCGGGCGCCACCGCGCTCGCTCGACTCTAGCGCCGCCGTGGGAACACATGCCTCGCGCGTCCATCCCGCTGCATGTGAGCGTTTCACTCATGAAAGTCCTAGTGTGAGCTTATTAGCTTTCTATGCAAGCGAGTACCTAACCGTAGCCGGTGGGCACACTTGAAAAACTAACGTACGAAAGCTTAATACCCACATACATATACGTACCTACTTTACATACAAGTTTGGTGCATAATACACTCATGGATAAGAGGAGCGCAAAAAAAAGTTTAAATACTAATTAATTGCTACTTTGTAAAGTTTAATTAATAAGTTTAATTACTAATGGTGCTGTAATTCAGTAATTAAACCTTTTTTTGCGTTCCTCTAAATTTGTCCATGAGTATGTGTGGCTCTATCGAGGTTCCTACACTTGCCGTTATTTTACTCAAATTTCACAAAATAAAAACATTATGCAATTTACTGGAGTTTTTTGACAAACAGTGAATTTGAACCCAAAACAACTAATTCAGTCTGTATCCTACTTATCTGTTGCGAAATGCGTAACGTAATCCTTTAAAAACAATGATCTAACTACGTTCCCCACATTTTCACACCTTTCGTTAATTTGGCGCGCCCCGCCCTGCAAACCGAGAGACATAACGACCTGTTGCTGTGTTGTTTCGGCTTCCGTCGTCGCCTCTATTTTTACGTGCAACGTAAATACCAGACTAGTACAGCGACACACTTAACTGACCGAAAATAGAGTTTATCACTTTGTAATAAGGTACCGTAAAATCTCCCAAGTATATGGTCAATAATATGTATTTTTACTATTTACTATGGTCTACCTAATCAAGTATGTAATGTATTTTTTTTTGTGAAATCCGAGTTATTTATATAATACTAAGAAATTCGTTATTCAATTAATTGTCACCCATGAACAATAGTTATTTACGATACAAGTACGGTAAGTAGGAAATTCGCAACGAGTGGTGATAAATTAAAACACGACCGAAGCGAATGTTTTAAATCGACACGAGTTGAGAATTACCTATTCACACGTGTATCGTACAACGTTTTACCGTACATATGGCCCTTTAAATTTTTACATAGGCACGGAACCCCGGGTAGGCTTCTTCCCGCACTAGTGCGGTAAAGTTGCACCATATGTACTGTAAAGATAATACAGTTTAATTTTGAACCATAGATAATTGGGAGCATTTGGATATATTTGGTAGTTTTACGGCACGCGAAAGGTCAGTTAACTATGTCAACGAAGGTACGGATAGCAACACATTTAACTGAGCATAAACAGACCTTATCTCGTAGCCATACAGTGTGCATAAAGTTCACAAAAGTGTTTACTGATGTGTGATAAATATATGGAACGCTTGGAAACACCATTATTCGATGGAGAGTATTTCCGGCGCGCCCGTTTCCGATGCGTATGCGACTGTGAACTTGATACGCTGAAGTTCACAAGGGCATGGCACGCACGAAAGGAAATGTAGTCAATATCAGCATATTATTTTATTTATTTACTACCTATGTACTTACTTCGTGTTGAAATGAACATCAGGCAGCGTCTAAGTAATACGCTCTAAGTGGAAACGTGCCCCTGAACGTGAGGCAAATAAAATTATATTTGAATTATGATTTGTTGTGTTGTTTGTTCATCAGTTTACGACATAAGAATAAGCAGACATTTACGTAAATAACTGAAATAGCTTTACAACATAATAGATAATAATGTAAAAAAAAAATACAATGTTGCAGTTGGAAGAGTGCACCGACTACGAGCAGCGGCGACGCCTGCGCGCACGCATACGCACACTCATGGCCGAGCAGGAAGGTGAGCTCTTCCATTCTAACACTTTACTGCTTGTTTTCGTGTAAATGAGTTTTGATTTCAATTTTATCAAGAAGTTTTTTGACTTGGAAGTTTGGAGACTCACGGGCCTCACGGCCTTGCACAATGATTACCTCCTATTTCATTACAATGAAGCCATTACATTTACTCTTATAAAGAAATATTAATTACACAACACAATCAGACAGTCATCGATACACAGAAAGACTAGTAGAACAGGCCGTGTCAATACGATGTGCTCAAAACACGTAGGACCCAGGACCCATATGGATAACATTCTGAGTGAATGCTCGGTCAGTTCTGCTAGCCGTACAAACAGACACAAAAATACATTAAGCATTCTATTTCTATTTCCATTACATTGTAGCATGCGCGAGCGCCGTGACGGAGGCGCTGGCGGCGGCCGGCGAGGCGCCGACGGACTCCGAAGCGCGCGGTGAGTCTCTTCTACTCCCGTTGCTGCAGGGCCTCCTCGGCGGCGGCGGTGAGCGCCTGCTCGCCGGGCTCGGCGCGGCCAGCGCTGACGTCGTCGCTGACGTACGCCGCTCCCTAGGGCGCCTGCGGGCAGCCCTGGCTCCGCCCGCGGCGCACCCCCAAGCACGCGCACTCCTTAACCTCACTGAACGTCTAGAAGAAGCCCTCGACGCCGCTGACCGCCTCGATGGCTGCAAAAAACGGCATCGACGCCGATCACGCGCCGCCAGACACACCGTCGGCGTTACCCATGAGGAACTCGAAGAAGCGCGCCGAATGGTAGATAGAGATCAGCTGGCGCTTGCGCCCGAACCGACCACCTCTGCTTTACCTTCCAGCACCGCGTCAACGGCCTCCGTGCCTAGCGTAGATACCTCGACTCCCGAGCGGCGACAGAGCGTCGAAGAAGAAGTGAGTTTCCATGAAGCGGTGCCGGCGCAGCAGAAGCGAGCGCCTATCGCGCACTCGGTCAGCTACGAGGCCGCACCCGTCAGTCGCGACGCGCAAGTAGTCGAACGCCGCGCATCAGGACCCATTAGTCATGAAGAACAGGTAGTTGAACGCCGAAGTTCTGGTCCACGTAAACCGGAATTCCACCGTCACTCTATCGCTGACGCGCCGAAACCAGTCCAAGCAGCGCCAGCGCCCGCACCCTTGCCTGCTCCTGTCGCCGCTCCACCTCCGCCGCGACCTTTGTCCAACACTAAGAGCGGAATAGCTAGAATAGCCAATAAGTTCAACGCCCAGATAGAACGAGAAGCACCGCCGCCCATCCGTCGTGTTCCGACGAGGCAGCAGCAACCAGTAACCGCACTGACCGTGCACACGCGTCCTCAGCCGGAAGAACGAGCATACCGCGCTCCTCTCTACAAACCTCTACCTCCAACGTACAACTTTGCAGCACCGCCGCCCGCTGACGACTATTCTAAACCGCTGAACCGGTTCAGCAGCAACAAGAAGCTGCGTATGAAGCGTGCCAATACGATAGACATCGGTAAACCACTCAGTGGATATCGACTCGATAGCGACACGGATGACGACGCGCCGCGACGCGGCCCAGCCGTGCCCGAGTTCCGCCCACAAACAGATAATGACAAGAAATTCTTAGCTTTCATGAAAAAGAACGAAGATAATGGAAACGGGCATGTAAATTGGAGCAATAGGTTCGGTAACATTAAAAACACCTTCGAGAATCGTGAGGACCGCAGCAGGTCCTCCAGCTCGTCCTCTGCCAAGCGTTTCTGGCAGACGACGGAGGAGGCTCCATCCTCTCAAGTCAGACCTAGGAAGGTGTTAGGTGACTTTAACTCGGATAGACCCCGTGTACCCTGGGCGGCGGAACGTAGGGATATCTCCCCTCAGGTCCCACAGTCACATCCGCCTCTCCCGCTGGGACTACCGAAACAGTCGCACTACGCTCCGCCCCTGCACCACCAGTCTCCACCCACAAACCACCAGGTCCCGCCTGTAAACTACCAACCCCTACCACCGCACCACCAGCCTCCTCCCGCGCATCACCAACCCCAGCCGCCTAAGCCCGTGCATCACCCACCCATACCCCAATCCCCAACGAAACCTATCGCGAAACCATTCTTGTCCAAACCGATCCCCGTCAATCAGTTCTCGCACGCCCCAATGTCCGCGTTCAAACCTCCTAAAAAGATCACATCTCCGGTGTCACCATCGGCCCTCGTATGGGTTCCACCGTCGGCCAACCAAGCACCAGTCCTGTCTCCTACAAGCGACACTATACCCTACAGCCCCAAGCAGGCGCCGAGCCCGCCCGCGCCCACCGCGCCCTGGGTCCAGGCAGTCGAGAACAAACCACGCAGAGTGCTCAGCCTCGCTGCCAATAAATTTGAAAACCC
Organism: Cydia splendana; assembly: GCF_910591565.1. NCBI lineage: Eukaryota > Metazoa > Arthropoda > Insecta > Lepidoptera > Tortricidae > Cydia > Cydia splendana. The sequence goes on along the minus strand of NC_085972.1, from coordinate 20,383,574 downwards.
CTCCCCTCGCTCTACTCAAATGTCCCCTCAAAGAGATAGGCCCTACGCCTTCAACCCGCCCACACCGCCGACTTACGCGCCCCCGCCCACACAGAACTACCCGGTCAAAGCTATCCCTAGCCAGAACGACCTGGCCGCTCCGGGTCTCGTCCATCGCCTCGACAACCGCCCGTACGAGAACAACTATATGCCTAAGGTGGACGCTCAAAAACTGCAGATAGAGTTTTACGAAAAACAGATCCGCGAGAAGAAGCTTAGGGAATCGATGAGCAATGGGCACTACAAGCCGCAATCACAAACCCAGGTACAACCGCCTCCATATACCGTGACCGACTTCACACCCGCTAATGTAGTTTCAACGTTCGTGCCACTCCAGCAGACGCCGGATATAGAAAAAGCGCGGGCACATAAAGTAGACTACTTGCCTGATGTCGTGCTTAACGAGGCCCATGAGCCGGCTCCTGCGCCAGCTGCGCCCCAGCATAGCCACTACGCGCAGAAACCGAAAAGTCCATACACACACAGCCAGCAGAACGGCACCCACAACGGCGACGTTGCTTACACAAACGGGCTCGATGAAGAAACCACAGAGCACAGCAGCGTAGTGACTCGCGTGATGCGCGGCCCGGTCGGGCAGACCGCCACCGTGACCGCCGGCGCGCGCACCCGCCACGACCCGCGCGGGCACGGGCCGCACGCCAGCGCCGCTGACAGCCTCAAGAACTCCCTCGACAAGATCCCGCGCCACCCGCGGCGGGACAGCCGCGCGCAGGTACGGCCGGCCCCTGTACAGCCCCAGTCCTCGCTCGCCCCCTCGCCCCGCCCGCCCGTCATCAAGTCGCCCCTCTCCCCGAGCCCGCGCGAGTTCTCGAGCGAGTCCGCCGCGAGCCGCGACTCGAGCCCGGGCCTCAGCCAACTCAGTCGTTCGGGCTCGTGGCAGCATATCACCGAACGCCGCAGCCCCGCGTCACCACGTCGCGTAGTCGCGCGTGCTAAATCCATGCACCTGCTCGCCGTGCCCAAGATGTTCGAAGGCGGCATCCAGCCCGACGCCCTGCCCGACAAGAAGCGAACGGTGGAGGCGTACTTCTCCGGGCAAGCGAGCTCGACGGCCGTGGGCGCGCGCACGAAGGTCCGCGCGCGACAGAGCCAGGGCTACGGGCTGGGCCGCAGCCGCACCATGCCCAGCGTGACTGAGCTGCAGTTCCTGGATGAGAGCAACGCCGACGACGCGTTCGAAGACCTGGTGTCGGCGCTGGCGTAGCCACACATTCCACTAGACTAGGCGGGAGAAGAGAGACGCGCGTGAGTCGTGTGTGTGTGGGCTGCCTGTCGCTTGTGTCGCTCCCCGCATGCCCCCGCACCGTGACCGTCGATGTACATACATATACATACTCGCAAAATCCGTAACATGTCGACCGATGCCATTTCACCGTTTCCAATAACCGTGTTAATTTGACTAATAGCTTAAGTATCGTATTGTTTTGGCTGTTATTGTTTTGGAAATGCCCTTAGATTTGACGACCCATTTTTGGCCTTGACTCTAATCTTGTTTTCCGTTTGCAGAGGAAGAGGAAGTAACGACTGTGACATCGAGCGAGCGGAGGAACTCCTCAGAGAAAACCGTTAGCAGTAGCACCACCACTAAAACTTCTAAAGGTCTGTTACATACTTTTGTACCTACTGTAGATAGTGTAGTGTGTGACACGTTACATGGCGATCCTGCCAACTTAATCATAGAGGTACATTTTCAACAGACTTGTACGCTGGTTACAAACGAATTATAAGCAATCGCAGCATCAATTAACATTCATGATTTCTTGGTCTTTACACACTTGCCGGTGACAGAGGTTATACACGAATAATACGTCGTCACTCACATCCCAACCTGGCTTTTTGCACTTTGGTGTGCTGCATGACAATAATCTGTCCGTTCTGGTGTTCCAGTGATCGAGAGCATGACGCGGCCGGCTCCCAAGCCCGTGTCGCCGTTCGCCAAGTTCCGACAGCTTGAGAAGCAGAACTCTACCACCAGTCCCAAGTAAGCATCACCCCCACTCTTAACCCCTCTCGTTATAAATCCCCTCCCAATTGGCTACAACTGCCGCAATAGGCGCCTAAAACACTTGATCTTATCGTAAATATTAAAGTATATTTCATTTATTATTTATAGTAGTTTGGCTTAATAAAACTATATTTTATTTATTTTTAGCAACCATATCTGTGGATACGGATAAGGAATAGGTACACGTAAATATTGAATTAATGATATGCATTTATAACGCGTTATAGTAGCTTCATTATAATATTTATAATCACTCGCTAAGGCTGAGTGCACACGGATTGTTTAACACTTGTACAGTTGACGAAATAACATTAGTAAACAAAGGTTTCAATCACTTAAATTATATTTAGCCTTTGTCTGCTCAGAACGCGCATTATAGTCTAGTATATTGGGTGATATAGACAAAGTAAAGCATTATAGTTTCTTTGCGTAGCATGTCTGACTAAATTATAACCTCAAAAATAATAATTTTATAGGTTATAATTTCGCCAGACAGAAAGCAGAGATAGAAAGCAACATGTTTATCTTGTTTTCATCGCACAATTATCGGGACAATCATACGCGTATCAACTGTACTTAACCAAACCATTAGTTAGTCCATCCTAACGTACACGCGTCGTGTAAATAACGTCACCAAAGGGCTCCAGACTAACGTTGCGTCCGTTGTAGCTCGCCCAAGTCACCGCAGAGCCCGGGCTCTCCGTCGCAGCCCTTCTTCAAGTTCACCGACCCCGCGCTGCAAGCCAGCGCTCTCACTATTAAAGAACGGTTGCTGCAGTGGTGTCGTGACAAGACTCGGGACTACGAGGTACACGCCGGTTCCTGGCAACTGGGGGTTATAAGCGCTCTGGTTGTTTAGGAGGACTCCCCGCACACCCCACTCTTACACAGGCGAATGTATATAGCTGTAACGTAAACACGTAAATATAGTCAAAATACATATTTAGATAAGCATTTCACCTTCAATTTAGAACATATTAGTACACAATTTATCACAAATACTCGTAGAAAAACACAATTTGTTTCACTCGCAATACTCGCACTTAGAAATTATTTTATTAGTACTGCTCCATGGCTTTTAGGTACTGGTGCAAAATACAATTCAGAAACAACTGCACACCATATAAATCACTAGCACAATCTCTAAGGCAAAATATAAATTCAGTATGAGATTTAACCCATATATGCCCATTGGGTCGTTTTCGACACACTGAACCCACTGACTCCTACACATTGAAATTAGTAGGGGAGTGAGCCTGTAACCTTAAGGAGTGTGGGTCGAAAACGACCCAATGGGCATATATGAGTTAAGGACTCAAGGGAAAGGTAAAAATAATTATTTTTATAAATAAGTGGTTAAAACTGACCAAAACAAAATCTGGAGTTCATTCCGTATGTTTAAATATTTGTCCTGGCATTACGAACGCGACGCTACGGCTGTAACGTACCATTCAAAACAACAACAGCTTGTCAACATGATCTGACAATATCATACTCTAGAGTTTTTCGACGTTGCACCAATCTAGTCGGATATGCAGAGTGGGGGTGGGGGGTCAGGAGTCGCCGGTAGCTAGAGCATGTCCCGCGCACGCGATAACTCGCCCGTCACAGCACGCACTCACACTTGGGGTTGCCAGTTGTCGAAAGAAGCAAAAATTTGTGTGGAAACATAATATACTCTGGCAAACCCAGTTTGTCGGTAGAAAAAGGCGCAAAACTCAAATTTTGTACCATCGCGCCTACTTTTTCAAATTTGCCGCCTTTTTCAATTGACGGAAATGGCTTGCCGAACCTTGCAAATAAATGCCTGAAATCAGAAATCACCCACAAACCTGCAAGAGGTGCTCCTGCTTTTCTGGGATCGTGAGTACCATCAACACATCATTGAGATATAAGGTTTTAAGGTAGGCCGAAGACCAAGCAGCGCATACATTATTAGTGATACACTAAACTGCACTTTTCGATAAATTGGCAACCCTAAAGACAAGCTTTCCGTCGCTTTATATGACTAGCATTTTCTTACTTTATCCATGTATCACGGTATTTACTTAATTGTATATATATTATCCATTCATCCGTAGGGACTTACTACTTCTGAGCGTTTTAACTTAGTTAACAAACAAGCACCAATTAAAATATTCATGTGACCGATATTTTAATAAAGAGTTACGTTTTCACAAACACCTAATTTGTTCTCTCTAATCAAATGAAATTAACAGCCTGAGTCTGATTAAATGAGTGTGGAAATATTTTTTAATAAATTTTTCGTTGCGTATCGACTGTAACATGACTGAAGGCCTAACATCCAGCCCGATTCAGATATAACAACTTGTTATGGCTTTGAACTTATTTTTATACGACCCTGAAGATCGCTCACCCAAAGCTGTGCATGATTGTGCGCCAATCACCGAGACGACCGTCAAGGTTATATCAAAACCAGTTTAAACACATAACAAAATGTTACATTAGAATCGATGTTAGTGTGAAATAGTGAGTTGTCCGTGTAATCGATACGATACTTTTAATGTCGTCGAGTTAAAAGCATGAGCCCAAAGAGTAACGTGTAAGTACTGTTGCTGTATAAACAGTGCATGGTGTATTGTGTTGTTTGTTTTGAAATAGGTTTACCTCAATGTCAATATTCCCCATTAGGTACATATTTTCAGTTTTAAAGACGTCTGTAATACCTATTGTATAAAATTAGACTGAAAATTAATAATCTCGAGACCACAGATCGTTTTTCACATAAGCAGCCATTTATCTACCTATACCATGGTGTGATTTCTATAGGTTTTTGAACATCCGCCAATAGTTACTGATCTATTCAACATTGTTTTATTACTAAATTGAAATGTCCTACCCAACAGCCCCATGTAGCGTTAAATACGTTATCGACAAAGTATGGACATTCCATGCCTGAAAATAAACTAAAAATAATGCCCCAATATAAACAATCATTCGGTCGAAGAAGGCTTTTAGGCTACAATCGCCATGTTGTGGTATATTTTCATTTGTCCCCGCCGGGCACAGATGATAAAAGGTGCATTCATATGAATCATCCCATCTGTCCCGCCTCGTGTAGGGCAGCGTTTACGTGGGGTGGGGACAAATGGGAATTAACCTATGTTTTGCGCAGAATGTGAAGCTGGAGAACTTCTCGACGAGCTGGGCGGACGGGCTGGCGTTCTGCGCGCTCGTTCACCACTTCCTTCCAGACGCGTTCGACTACTCCAAGCTCACGCCGGAGAAGCGTCGCCATAACTTCACGCTCGCCTTCAAAGTCGCCGAGTAAGTAGCTTATTTATCCCCTGACTTAAGAAACACCTCTACGATAAGGCACCACTTCATTCCGAACGCGTCCGGTCCAAGCTTGTAGGTAGGTACTGGAGAAACGTCGTCAAAACTTCACGCTCGCCTTCAAAGTCGCCGAGTAAGTACCGCTAAATCTTGTTTATATAAGTGCTCCCAGTTCTGGCGAATGGAACGCGCCAATATCGGATGGTTCACGCGAATGTAACTAAGTACCTACTTAGTATGACTCTTTTGCTAACAAAGGCGTTCACAGAACTTTCGACCACTCATCACACAGCACAACACAGTGCTACAACTCCTGTAGAAATAAGAAATAAGATTCTATCAGATACAACACTTCGCAATTCGCAAGCCAATCTTCGCAACATGGTACTGACCGATGACTCATTGACAGTCCGTCAATCGTCAGCACTGACCAGTCATCACATCAACACACGCGCAGTATTTCAGGGCTTGATGTCACCGCCAACACATATACTACGTTCTACACTCAAGACCAATTGAAACGTGTAATTTTATATAGAAATTGCCTAACAAATTCGTGTGATCTTGGGTGTAGTCAGCGCGCGTGTCCGCCCACTAATACGCAGCGCATCCGCGTCGTAAACGTCTATTTTTGACCGCAAGCGTATCATTTATAATTTATAACTTGTAAATATCAATCTTGAAACTGATTTGAACTTTACGACCTGACGAATCCGGGAAGGCCAGTTTTGGTTGGCAGTAAAGTTCTTATTTACATTAACACCGCGTGTTCGTTATAAACTAGGATTCACAGTATCGGTCTTGAATGTGTGATTGTAATATCTTTAATTGGGATAAATTGTAATACCAATACGAGTAGGCCAAAGCCTACTCGTAGGGCAGAGCTTTGGCTCTGACCTACGAGTAGGCTTTGGCATTTCCTGCCTCAATTTCTATTATACTTAGTAAATTATTTCTATACTGAGTACCTAAATGCGCCCTACCTACCGTGCATCATTAAAGATCAATTATTTCCCTTGCATCTAGATTATGAGAACTAAAAAAGCTTTCAAGGATTTTAGGCTTAATTTAGACATCATCCTTATCTTCCTGGTAATGTCCCAACTTTTTGCCGCGGCTCATGGCAGTCTGGGGTCCGCTTGAAAATTAACCCAAAAAATTGGAGTAGTCACTAGTTATTATGAAAGCGACTGCCATTTCACATCTCAACTCAGAGGGAAACAAGACATTAAACGTATAGTTGAATCATCGAGAGCGTGGAATTGCATATGTAGTAGTATTGTTTGTTTACAGGCATTCTATATTTGAATTTTCTATTTTCTTGTACTATCAGCATACAACCACTACAAATGCAATTCCATCTTCTCGATAATTAAACTATAAATGACGGTGTTTATTCTGATTCCAGTGAGAAGGCGGGCATCTACCCTCTGCTGGACGTGGACGACATGGTTGCCATGCGCAAGCCGGACTGGAAGTGCGTGTTCACGTACGTGCAATCCATCCACCGCCGCTTCAAGGATGAGCGCTGACCGGCGCATACGCACGCTGTCTTTTTGGCCACACTTACGTTGATAAGAATAGAGTCGAAATTCGCACCGCAGATAATTGGAGTGATAGGCGTGCGAGTGACGTTTCGAGGATTACAGAATAGATATAATTCTTGGCACGTCTATTGATTTAATTGTCTGTGGTTTAATAACAGAAAAAAACTGTACGCAAATACCTTAAATATAGGAATAGTGATGCGAGTACTATCGATAAAAATGACATCTGTGGCCAAAAATATAGCGTTAGTGTTAAATATAAGTAGTCGAACGCTAAAGTCACAAAAGTTTATATTTTTTTGTATAATCGAAGTGTATATTTAGAGTCCAAAGAGCGTATGTTGTTATCAAATTGTTTGTTTGTGTTAATGTTTGTCAAATGTTTATTAAGTCCGCCCAGCTCGTTGTATCTCCAGCGCCGTCTCGACAGTCCTATTTATTGTAATCTCAAGATGTATGTGATTTTTATATTAGCTCGTAAGCTTGACTAACTGGTATGAGTACCGACTTCGTAGGTTAGTCCGTAGATTTTTATACATTTGATTTTCACCTTTGCGATTGGACCCCTGATTGCAAGGATCGCTTTTACTTATTTATCTACATAAGGAAGTAGTATCCTCGCGTCGCTCAGGCGTTCATTTCAACGTCAATCCATTAACTTACTACTTGTATTCATTCATTATCATTTCAACTTGACTTTTATTAATAATCGCGGCTTAAATAATCGCCTACTGATTTTATCAAATAGATCATATTATATTACAATAATTTATAAGTTAATTTATATTGATATGAAATAAAATATTATTAACAAAATTGTTTGTATTATTTTTATTCAGTGGCTATAGGTACATGCATCATCATATCTTGTTCTGGAGTGACGGATCAGCACTATTATTGAGAAAATTACACAAAACGCGATCGTGGAAACTATAAAGTAGACAAATTTCGCTGACATGCCGTTAACATTAAATTCAAGTGTTTTGCTGCAATTTTGCATATACATGTGAATAACACAGTCCACAACCCTCTAAAGTCGCCACAATGCGAGCGCTGAAATGTATTTCGAATTTTTATCTAAACTAAAAATTTACATAACTATAAGTCCAGCTTCTTAAAAGTTTATTTTTTATTTCGCTACCTATATTCATTTTTTATCCATCGATATCGATAAGTATCCATAAATATTGCCCGTCACTATTTGTGGCACAATTTTTAGGGTTTGGTACGACGATTTTTAAAAGTTATCGATAACACTATTTTTGGAGGATCGCTCAGGAGTCTGGCAAAGCAAAGGGCATGGCGACCATAAACGGATCAGCGACATTCGTGCTCCTGTCAATCGTCGGCGGATCGTCGGAGCGCGCCAGCAGCCTCTCGTCGTCGTCGGTCAGCGTGTCGTCGGGCACGTCGTCGGCCAGCAACACGCGCACGTGGAGCGTGCTGTCCCGCCAAGCTCGCCAGGACATCTGGTGCTCCTGGATCTTGAGCAGGATCCAGGTTGTTAGGAGACCGTTTAGGGCGCCTATGAAAAACGCTAGTTCAGGATTAGATTGTTGTGGTGTTATACAAGTATCAGAACACGATCCTTGTATAACACCGTTATACCTAGTTCTAAATTGTATACATAGAGTTCAGAAAACCGTGGATTTGTTGACCGAGAAAACGGAGGTGTACGCTACGGCCAGACACCTTATACCTGGTGCTATTTTCGAATGATGCTTATATAGGTATAGGTACCTATTTATGACTGTAGAAAAATAATAAACTGAAATCTATTAAATAATATCACACGGAAGAAAAAGTGACGAGAAAGAGAAAGAAAAAGTGTCTGAAATCGAACCGGCTTCTTCAGCAATCGCGGGTGACGCCAAAAGGGCCCGCCTTTTATCTTTGCAAAGTTTGCATGAGTTCGGGTAAATTTGGACAGGTACTGCCGAGACTCGATTTGCCTAGCAGGCGTCAGCTGCAAATGCTGAAAAAGTTAATTTAATTCTAGCCTCAAACACTGGGTCACTTTTTTTCGTATACTGTGCCATCTATTTCAATTTAGGTATAGGTGTTACCAATACCAATGATACCGATGAGCAGCGACGAGAACAGGTTCGCAGCCAGAGCAGCAGGGCCGCCGGCCCTCGCGCCGGCCTGCAGCGCGCGGTCGGCCGCGTGCAGCGCGCGCGCCGTGCCCAGCACGCTGGCCGCGCCCAGCGCCACCCCGCGCCACGCGTCCGCCGCCAGCGCTCGCCCGCGCCCAGAGCGCGCCCATTCGATTAGAGAACGCATCCAGGACCATCTGAATCAATATGCGTCGTTAAAATAGGCACACAATTACATTTTATAAAAGTTCTTGAAATTAACTGATATATTTTTGTACTTGTGACTCCTGGTGACCACGTAATGGTGCCGGCAGAGCTCGCAGTAGCTGGTGGCCGCCTGCAGCAGCCAGCGCTCGAGACAGGAGCGGTGCACGGCGGCGATGGTGCCGCGGCAGCCGCACGGGCGCTCCAGGCGCTCCGCTGATGCCCCGCCGAAGCAGATGCGGCAGATATTCTCTGAAGCTAGGCTGCCTGCTACGCTGCTCACTTCTTTTGGCACTGACGGCGAAGCCTACAGATAGTTTTTTGTATTAAAAATGGGAAGTTTGTTATTGTTCTGACAATATGGTGATGGTGAACAAAATGCCACCGGCTCCTGGCCCGATATTAGTGCCCTAATTTGACGGAGAGACCGTGAGCATATTAGACCCCGATTGCCCTCGTTCGACGAAATAACTATACAGGCCTCACTTGGTATAGTGACGCTATTAGGTAGTATTTTTTGATACCAAGCCACCTTGTAAATGAATTACTTTTTACCTGTTTAGCAAGCAGAAGAGCGCAAACAGAACCGAGTATAGAGCGCGAGCGCGCCGCACCGGGTGGCGACAGCGCCCCGGGCGCCGTCAAAGAGTCCGCCGCCACCCGTATGCGCTCTCTGGCTTCTTCTGTATCTGACACTGTTAAACGAAATTGAAGTTATTCAACAACAAAACCTTCACACAGTGCCAAAGACAGTTTGATGCTAAACATTCCTAAACCAATGTGCCAGCTTCTCTCTGGTCGTCCATCAGATTTGATTGACTTATAATATCTAGGGCTAATGCAAGTCATTTAATACCTACACCAATATTATTACAAGACTTATCCTGCATTCGGACGGCGAACGATATGCCGCGAGCGACGTCGGCCCCGATATCGGGCCTAATGATCATTTTCCTTTTCACGAAATATTAGCACATCGTTTACAATATTTCTTGATGTAAAAAATTGTTCAAATGCAAAAATATCAAACATTAAACATTTTTGGCAATTCGAGACTGTATTTTTTACATGTAATGTCAAATATTGTTCACGATGTTCTTATGTTTCGTGAAACAGTAAACCAAATTGCTCGGGCGTGACGTCAGAAGATTAAGGCTCGACGACAGGATAAGTTAAACCTTTTCCAATCTGCAAGGTTTTCCCAAAAAAACCAAATACAATACCTATTCCAATTAATCCAGCTATGATGATTCTTTTGAAGACAAGTTACATTTCCCGAAAGTTATATATCTAATTTGAACTTAAAATCGGATTGCTAAGGTCGAAATTATATTGGCGCGTATGTGATCGATAAATCGTACTATGCCTGGAAAAGCTAACTAACTAATATGGCTCAGCGATCCAAAGAGGATCTTGGCCTCCGAAACGAGAGCACGCCACTTTTCCCGATCCTGCGCCGTTTATTCCTGCCAATTATCGGCTTGAAGCTGACGCAGATCCGCTTCCACACTGTCTCCCCAGCGGTATCTGGGCCGACCTACCGGGCGGCTACCAGTCGGTCTTCCCAGGTACGCCCTCTTGGCAGCCCGATCCTCTCCCATTCTTAATAGGTGACTGAACCAGCGAAGTCTGTGGGATTTCGTTTCGCCGATTATATTGGGTCCGGCCACCAACTCCTCGATTTCGGCGTTCTTCCGTATCCTCCACGTGCCGTTGTCTCTCTTGATAGGTCCCAGGATCTTACGAAAGATCTTTCTTTCCGCTACCAGGAGCTGACTTTCCTCTTTTTGTGTTAGTGTCCAGGCCTCACACCCAAACATAAGGATTGGTCGGATAACGGTCTTACATACCTATTCTTAGCTTAGTATTTCTGCTGAGAAGCCTGGACACCAACACTTTATGGAGGGCTGCACTGCATCGCAGGGCGTTTTGGATGCGAATATTGATTTCCTCCTCCCTTGCGTTTGTATCGGTAATGGTGCATCCAAGATACCGGAACTTGTCAACTCCACGGTAGACGGTACCCCCAACATGGAGACTTCTGCGCTGAACTCGTGTATTTTTATAGCGCTTCATGTGGAGGTATTCAGTTTTTGACTGGTTAATCCTGTGACCTATTATACTAGAGGCCTCTCGCTCCAAGACACTGGCTGCCTGCACTACTTCTTCGCGGCTTTCCCCTAATAAAGCAAGGTCGTCCGCGTACCCTATCACTTTGTGCTTGCCGCTCAGCTCCAGCATTATGTCCAACGCTTACACTTTTCGGACAACATGTTCAAGGGCTAAGTTGAAGAGCACGGGTGATAAGGCATCTCCCTGCTTTAGACCGGTCATCACCTTGAATTCCTCGGTCAGCTCACCGCCTACTCTGACACGCATCCTACTCTCTTTTGTTGCTGTAGTGATCACGGCTACTAGTTTTCTAGGGATGTTAAAATTTACAAGAATGGCATACAGAGCGTCCCTATCTATGCTGTCATAGGCCTTAGTGAACACTGTCCACAAACAAAGAGTGAACGCTTTGGGCGTACTCCCACTTCTTCTGCATAATCTCTTTGAGAAGGAAAATCTGGTCCGTCGTGCTGCGGTTTCTGCGGAAAGGATTCTTTCAGAATATGGTTCCAGCCTCTTGAGCAGTACGTTGGACAAAACTTTGTACGCTGTAGTGAGTAAAGCGATTCCTCGATAGTTTGTTTGAGCATCTCTTTTTCGAGCCTTTTTTGTGGACTGGACAGATGACACCGATGTTCCATTCCTGTGGCTGTTCCTCTATCTCCCATATTTTCAGCAATAGCTCGTAAATTTTAGAGTGGACAGTGCCACCACTATTTTTCCAGGAGCCTTATTGTTTTTGAGTCGCATGATTGCTTGGTATACCTCCTCAAAAGTTGGCGGGGCGACCTCACATTCATCGGTACTGTTGTTATTGGAAGGGGCTGGTGTACTAGAGGGGGAGAGTTGAGCAGATGTGTGAAGTACTCCTTCCACATACTCTTTATCTGATCTCTGGATGTGATGAGATTTCCACTGTCATCTTCCAGGAATTGTGTGACAGGTTGATAGCCTTTTTTGAAGTTACTGAGCTCTTTATAAAACATCCGGGATTGGTTTGCTCTTATTAACGTTTCCATCCCCCTTAATAGCTCACTTAGGTGTTCTCTCTTGGCCCGTTTTATCACTCTTCTAGCTTCCACCTGCAGATGTTTATGCTTTGCCTCCCATTGTACATCTTGATCCGCGAGAATTTTATATCTCCTTCTTTCCTCTATGATCCTTTCGCATTCATCATTCCACCATCTTTTCCTTTATATATTATGCCTGGAAAAGGGTTAAAGTAATATTGTCTTCGGTTACCGCGATAGTTACTCATGAAATAAAACGAAACGAATGAAACGTCGGTATGTAGTATGAATTCAATATACGCGATACGGATTACCGTTTCAATCGTTTTATTTCATAAGCCCTTAAAGTACCTGGTGTGCCCATGCCAGCAATGTAACGGCATGTGATATCGGTCTGCTGCGCTGAGCTACGCAGCTCCCGCTCAGCGTAAGGGTTCTGAAAATTAGTTAAGTGTCATCATTATTAAAACTGCTAGACCTACTGCTATATACAAGACGACACATTTTGTTGTTGGTACTTACGGGAATTATCGAAGAACAACTTGAGGCAGACATGCTTACAGTGACACCGCTTTCAGAATGCGCAGGACGCCAAAACGTCAACAGAGTCCTCCCTTCGCCTACACGACATTCCTGTAGCACAAGTTAAACGACCACTTTTAAATAAGGCGCCGCTTTGCTTGGGAAGTAACCGATAAAAATTGCCAGGAGTGAAAACTTACTCTTAAAATATTACCGTAACTACAAGTTCTATGAAACTGAAAATTGGTGTGTTGAAGTGCCTGCTGGATCCGCGGCTGATACGTCACATGTGATAACAGTGCCTGTCTCAGACTTTGTACATTGTTGTAGGAAAATGTAGTAATGTCATTGGAGTCCACTAAACAATCCAATGTTGCAAATCTTCGCATTTTACATTGTGGCTGATCCTTTGTAACTCATTGATTTTGAAAACATTTTTGTAGCTATAAAATACGCATGGTGACCGAGAAATGGTGACAGTTTATTGTGACAATGTCAGACATATTTTGAATTTTTCATGTAACCATATATTATATTATACTACTCTTTGATGTAACCCCTTGGTTTGGCAAACAAAATAAATTTTAAATAATGGGATTAAATCAAAATGTATTTGAATATTTGTTCGAAAAGCATTTTATTGTCCTAAAATGATCCTAAACTTTTGCAATTTTATAGATATACCTAGTTTGGCCAGGGACTGTCTTATTTCAATCATAGATCGAGATAATTATACTGTCTTCTTCTTACGCTAGTACTAGCACCCAAAAAAAGGGATGAGTATAGTTTTTTCTTCTTATTTACTGTTGGCTTTGCCAGACTATATTGTGTTAAGTTGTTTTCGAACGTACCCTAGTTTGCTAGTAGCTTTTGCATAATCTGTGGATTCTACTGTCAAAGTGACGTGTGCGCTTCAACGAGTGTTTTTCTCATTTCTCTCCCCACGTGAAGATATATAATCATTGTGAAATAAATTGAAATTGAAAGTTAATCGCGCATCTGAACAGCAATCATGGCGGTCCGTGTACAATTCGAGAATAACAATGAAGTGGGGGTGTTTAGCAAATTGACAAATTCCTATTGCCTCGTTGCTATCGGAGGCTCAGAAAATTTCTACAGCGTGTTCGAAGCCGAGCTCGCAGAAACGATTCCCGTGGTGCACGTCAGTATCGCGGGGTGTCGTATCATCGGCCGGATGACCGTTGCCAACAAGAACGGACTTCTGGTGCCAGCGGCGACCACCGACACAGAGTTACAACACATACGCAACAGTCTACCGGACACAGTCAAGGTGCAGCGTGTAGAGGAGCGCCTCAGCGCGCTGGGGAACGTCATAGCGTGCAACGACTATGTAGCGCTCGTGCACCCCGACCTGGACCGCGACACAGAGGAAATTCTCGCAGACACACTAAACGTAGAAGTGTTTCGGCAGTCCGTGGCCGGAAACGTTTTGGTCGGTTCATACACCGCGCTCAGTAATCGTGGGGGCTTAGTTCACCCAAAAACTACCATACAAGATCAGGACGAGCTCTCATCCCTCCTACAAGTTCCGTTAGTTGCGGGTACAGTAAACCGAGGCAGTGATGTAGTAGCAGCGGGGATGGTGGTGAACGATTGGTGCGCGTTTTGTGGCATGGACACGACGTCGACAGAGATCTCAGTGATTGAGAGTGTGTTTAAACTGAATGATGCCAAGCCTACAGCCATCACCTCCACAATGCGTGCCTCACTCATTGACAGCATGTCCTAAACCCTGCAAGAAATGCAACTATGAGGTTCACTTGTCATTCATAAATAGCATCAGTTCTGTTGAGTATTGTTTAAAGAAGAAGTGAGCAAAAATGTAAACATTGTACATTTGAGGCATAACCTCAAATTATGTTTTTAATTGTTTTAATAAACAAAAAAGGTAATATCAGATTTAAAATTATGATGCATACATTATGAATATAAGAAATCTTGATCTTTAAGGTAAATAAAGGAGTAGAAATATTATTTTGTTTACATTTTTTACAACTTCTATAGTTCGTTTTTTTAGCATTAGAAATAAGGTAAACAATCTTGATGCGTCTTTTAATTGAAAAACACATTTTAAAAATAAGTTATGGCAAATATGTAACAATTATGAATCTAATATGGTAATTTATGTTCTTTTGCTTTCATAAGTAATAGTTACTGATTTTTAAAAAGCGTTTTTCAATTAATAGACATGTCAAGATCGCTTACCTTCTTTCAAGTTCTTTCTAATGCTAAAAAAAACGAACTATAACTATAATGAAAGTAAAGTTATGTTATGACAATTGATACCAAATAGTTGTGCTACCCCAGTGTTGCAGAGGATCTTATGTGATATGTTTATTCAATTTTGATAAGTTGTGCACCTTTAAAATTGCACAACAGATTGTGCAATCATGCACTGGCAATGTCCCTTAATTTACATATGTGTATACATAAGTAATAAATTGTAAATCTATATTAGTAATTGTTTAATTTTTATCACATCTATTTTGAGAACATCATAGACACTCTTAGGCGCAATCACAGGTCATTCACCTAATGCAATTGCGGTAGAAATGGCTGCAATAAATTAAATTTCATTTATTTAACATGTTTACTGAAGGAGGGGGTTGAAAGATTCCATACAAAGTGAGGTTAATTATGAGTAAAACTAATTGCTGCAGCGAAGGTGATAAGACCAACTAAGCATCCATAGACTCCAAAGGCTGACAATGGGCAAGCAAAGTTTGAGGTTGCCAGGCAACTGGCATTGTTATGTGGTGAAACAATAGTAAACAACTTGGTTTCATTGCACCATTATTTCGGTGTTAGTCAATTTTAGTAAATCAACTTTGTTTAATGAGATTGAGATGCAACTTTGTACAACTTGTACAAGTGCAAAATAATGTTTCCCTTTTTAAGGGTTTAATAATTCAGCTGAAGAATTTAAATATGAGCGATTCTTTTGGAGTGGATGCATTTTTGTTTGCTGTTAGATGCTACCCTACCCTACCGCAATAAAAATCCTAAACATCATACTGATTAGTTAGGTTATGTAGTTGTTTATAAACCACAGAACACCGCCTCTAGAAACCTAATATTGGCCATTTTGTTCCCGACGCAAATCACCAAACTGTGAGGTGCGGGAGGGGTGCTCACGGCGTTGCGATTGGTCGTTTCAAACATGGCGCGCTGACACGTGTAAGTGTAGGGATGGGACATGTTCATTACAGGTAGTGGGTACTGCTACCAGTGATATCGAAATTTATTGTGGTAAAATTGTTACAAGTAGTTATACTTAGAGTAAACTTACTTAATAATTATATTGATTAATTTAATATTTCATTAAGTAATTTAATAATGTACCTGAAATTTTTACTTAACATATTAGGGCATTTCTGTTTAAAGTACCCAGTACATGAATTTTAAAGTTTAGAATTTTTATATTATTTCCACTCAGAATCGCAATCTCTTTCGATACGAGAAAAAAGTGTCGCCAAAATCTCATACAATTATTTTCTTTTGTCCGTTTTATTAAGGTCATTGAAGGTTGTATTGAAAACATATTCAAATGGACCAATAACATATGCCTATTACAAATCAACTTCGAGTTCTCTCGCACTTCTTTGAAGTAAGTAAGTAAGTAATCATTTATTGTCAGATTGTGCAATGTCAGTATACAGATGTTACAATATTATTTGATTAGAGTGTCACAATCAACCGGTTTACGGTATACAATGTCCTATTCCTAAAATACATATAGTACAGTTCAAATAACCTTAAGATTAAACTAAAAAACCGGGCAAGTGCGAGTCGGACTCGCGCACGAAGGGTTCCGTACCATAATGCAAAAAAAAAACGAAAAAAAAAAAGCAAAAAAAAAGCGGTCACCCATCCAAGTACTGACCACTCCCGACGTTGCTTAACTTTGGTCAAAAATCACGTTTGTTGTATGGGAGCCCCATTTAAATCTTTATTTTATTCTGTTTTTAGTATTTGTTGTTATAGCGGCAACAGAAATACATCATCTGTGAAAATTTCAACTGTCTAGCTATCACGGTTCGTGAGATACAGCCTGGTGACAGACGGACGGACGGACGGACGGACAGCGAAGTCTTAGTAATAGGGTCCCGTTTTACCCTTTGGGTACGGAACCCTAAAAATGTCTAAGGTACAAAATACATATAATATAAAAAAAAAAAAAGCTATTCAACCCTAATCATAATATTATAAAGCAACATTATTGTTTATTACCTACTAGCTATATTATTAATTACTATGTCAATTAAATATTATTATAATTTACATTGTTATTAAGGTCAATATTCATAAGATAGGTATCATTCACATGTCAAGCGTTAGAATTGTTCTATCTTGAGAAAAAAATCATTGATATTGTAAAAACATTCAGTTAGGAGAAAGGATCTTAACTTGGAGAAAAATTTGTTGTTTGGCAACTCTGTCCATGACATAGGAAGTGCATTATAAATACGAACAGCCATGTAGTAGCAATTTTTCTTACTCACTTCTAATTTACATTTTGGGACTACTAAAGCTTTATGTGTGACTGTGCGCTTTCCAATGTTACATTTCTGATCAAATAATTCTAAATTGCATTTAACGAATTTACATATCTCTAAGATGTATAAGCTCGGAACTGTCAGGATTCCATACTGTTTAAACAACGGCCTACATGACTCTGACCACTTGACCCCCGCTATAGCCCTAACACATTTTTTTTGTGCTATGAAAGCTTGTTTTACATTTGTGCCATTACCCCATAATACTATTCCATAACGAAGTGCAGAAGCAACATAGCTATGATAAACGAGTAGCGCAGTTTTGTCTGAAGTCATTCGCTTCAGTTCTTTTATGGCATAAATAAATTTATTAATTTTAGTGGAAACTACGTCGATTTGTTGTTTCCAATTTAAATACTGGTCTACATCAATGCCTAGGAAAATTGTATGTGCTACTTCTTCGATTTGCTCAGTGCCCATTTTTATATTTAATGGCATCATTTTACTATTTCTTGTAGCAAATCGAACTAGTTTAGTTTTTGAAGCATTCATACATAGACCATTCCGATTTAACCAATCACCTACATCAATCAGAGTAGCATTTATGTTCTCTTTCAGGTCATTGTCGTTTTTACCTCTAATAACTATGAAGTTCATCATCAGGTTCATCTCGTGACATGAGACCTAACTGCTCACCTAGAGGATTCTAAAAAACCCATACAACATATGTCTATCACAGACCAACACCGCGTTCCCTCGAACTTCTTTGAAGTTCATCATCAGGTCCATCTCGTGACATGAGACCTAACTGCTCACCTAGAGGATTCTAAAAAACCCATACAACATATGTCTATCACAAACCAACACCGAGTTCCCTCGCACTTCTTTGAAGTTCATCATCAGGTCCATCTCGTGACATGAGACCTAACTGCTTACCTAGAGGATTCTAAAAACCCATACAACCTATGTCTATCACAAACTAACACCGAGTTCCCTCGCACTTCTTTGGAGTTCATCATCAGGTCCATCTCGTGACATGAGACCTAACTGCTCACCTAGAGGATTCTAAATAACCCATACAACATATGTCTATCACAAACCAACACCGAGTTCCCTCGTGCTTCTTTGAAGTTCATCATCAGGTCCATCTCGTGACATGCGGCCTAACTGCTCCGCTGGCCTAGAAGATTCTAAAAAAACTTACACGACATGTTACCTATATATTATGTCTAAAATGGTACAATACGGTATGACGAAGCACGAGCAATTTTCCGCAACTGAAAAACCATCATCGTCACATCACTAGCAAGGACCGGAAAACCCCTCTTTACGCTTAATCCTATCAATTCGGTAACCCAATCGATTCGGTTACCTTATCATTCGGTAACCCTATCATACTGTTACCTGATTGTAATGGTAACCTTATTGAAACGGTAACCCTAACCTTTAACCGAGTTAATCTCAAAACCCCATCGCGATAGGGTTTTTGTTAAGGGTTTTTAACAGGTTTTCATTCAGTTATGGTAACCTTTATTATCGGTTGCTTACTGGTTTGCTACATTAAAGTAGTTTTAGTGATGTGCCGTCAGAACTAAAAAAAAAATACTAAAAAAATTGTTTATTTTGTTTACTTTATTTATATTTTGTTGATTTTGTTGACTTTATTTATTAAATTTATTTAATTTAATTTATTTATTTAATTTATTGAATTTATTTAATTTATTTAATTTACTTAATTTATTGAATTTATTGAATTTATTTAATTTATTTAATTTATTTAATTTATTTAATTTATTTAATTTATTTAATTTATTTAATTTATTTAATTTATTTAATTTATTTAATTTATTTAATTTATTTAATTTATTTAATTTATTTAAGTTATTTAATTTATTTAATTTACTTATTTTAATTATTTTAGTTATAATATAATAATATTTATAATAAGAACACACCACACAGGTAGTGTGTAAACAAAGGAAAGGCAAAAAAACTTGTTTGTGTTGGAGCCGTTGGAGGCTTCATAGACCGCCCATGCCAACCTCGGTTATTCAATAATAAGTTGAATTTAAGTGTGCGTAAAGATTACAATCGTTTGAACTGGTCAAAAACCTCATAATGAGGTAACTGAATAGACTGGGTTTTTATTTCGGTTACCGGTAACAGAGGTTAACTCGATCTGATACGGTTACCGAATCAAAGTGTTACCTTATTAAGCGGTTACCGTTATGGTAGGGGTTTTTATAAACACCTCTAAAATAACCCTATGAAAAACCCCGGTTAAGGTAACCGGTTCCTGTCCCTGATCACTAGTCGAAAGGGAAAGGGATAGCGCATTGCATTTTCAAGTTGACGAAAAGGGACGGACATACTTCGCCTCTGCTTCCGACCAGTATAAAATGAACCCCGCGGACAAGAAACATTATTCAATGAAATAATGAATTTGACTTTCCTGTGGGATGTTTTTCCATCTGTTTCGTATGTAGATGTCTTAGATGACTTGCCACACCATTTTACGCTGCAATATCCCATGATTTCCCAATGAATTCAATAGTTTACGATTTATTTTCTTAGACTCGTGCACACTGCTAACAGTGGCCTATTTTATAAAGCTACAAGTTACAATTTACAAGCGGAAGTCTCTTTCTAACCCTATCTATTAGAACGAGACTTCCGCTTGTAAATTGTAACTTGTAGCTTTATAAAATAGGCCACAGGTCGTAACCTTGGGCGCAACTGATCGGAGCGGCGCGCGAACATTCTTATATTTGACCTATATACCATACGGGCGGTGACCGCGAGTCGTCCTATAAGCTCGATCTATAGGGGTTGGTCTGTGTTATAAACACACATGACTCATTAGGACACCACTTGCCCAGTGTTGCACCATGGTGTTAAATGTCCATTCAACTGTGGCTTCTCTTTATTACTCATTACACAATATTTTGGGGAGTGCCCTCCGAATTATGGGCGAGATATTCAAATTTAACCCTTTGAACGCTACGCCTATCACGTGCGGCGTGCCCTTGTGAACCTTGTCGGAACACACGAAGGTTAATATTGGCCTGTAGCCGCGCGTCAGTTGACGACTTTAGCGGTCAAAGGGTAAGTTTTCAAATGAGACCATGGTGGCAGTCCCTACAACGCTCATGGTCTCTAGCTTGTACCAATGTTGTTGTGCGAATGGCATGATAAACGGCTACCTAAAGGCACAGAATAAATAATAGTACTACCGTACAGAAAGGAAACTTCCTACAAAACCGAAGTTTGACAGCGGTTCAGGGTCGAATCATGCTATTCCTTTCTAATTAGGGCGAGCGAAGCGAGCCCTATCACTATTCGACAAACTATATGCATTCTTGTGGTACACTTTACGGAAAAACTATCGCACTGATAGGTTTGAAATTAAGCATAGTAATTTAAATTCATGTCTAGATGTGTTATCAAACATAAAAATATCATTTCATAAACCTAAAAAATAAAATAAAGGAATAACACTTTGTATTACTACTAGCACCATCTGTTAGAAAATGTATGAATTAAGATTCGTGCTAATGTACTATGTGCTATAGAGATGCAACGGATAGTTGTTTGGCTGGATACCGCATATTCGGCTTGACCATCGGCTGAATATTCGGTATCCGGCCGGCGGAACTATACCTACATTTTGGTTTTTCAGGTGCGCATTGTGCAAGTTTTGACCTGTTTCGTAGTGAACGTTAGCGCGGACTAATTTATAGGTTCAAAATGAGTGCGCGTGCAAGTGGAATGTTTAAATTGTTTTAAAATAATAAACGAGTACGATTATGACCATGAGTACCGTGACTGTTTCTTATTCCAATTTTGTTTACTTACTCCGAAATCAGGTTTGGTGCAACATAGGATAGGCACACGCTGTTTTAGTCTTTCGACACGTCTTGATGAGCATTTGGGAGAGCAGTAACCAAGATAGAGCTGATACTAAACCCTGGCAGTACCTAGTGGAGCTCGGGTTTGGTGCACACATAGACACACGCTGTTTTGGACATCCGACTCGTCATGATGATCACTTGGTAGCGTCGTACCCAAGATAGCTGATGCTGAACTCTGGCAGTACCTAGTGGAGCTCGGGATTTATACAATATACTCGTAGGCACACGCTGTTTTGGTAATAAAAATATTACGTATTACCCACTCGATCGAACATGGAACAAGCCTCGGACTGGATCAAAGTCGCGTTCCGGTACGTTTAGGTAGAAAAACTCCGCGAGCCCTTACAAAGCTCTGCTTTTTGCTAGTATATGGCACTATCCCTTTCGGCTATTTAGGGTTGTAAAAATTCAAGTGATTATCTTATCTGTGGTCGTGCACGCAAAAGGAAGTCAAGTGGTGCCAATCCTAATAATTGCTCGGAGCAATGCTGAGCCGAGCGGAGCCGAGTTTGGCCGATCTCAGGAGTTTCGCACCCCTGCTAAAGGTTAAAAGTATAGTAATAAATAAAACAAGAGTTCCTTATAATGATAAATGTAATTTTATAAACATGTCTACACCGGGCCCGCCTGGCGAGCCTCTACAGTTGCTCTGGAAGCCTCTTCCTATCAACATTACCACTAACAGTGCCGGATTAGACTGTGCCATGGACGCCATGGTCCTGAAATGCTAACAAACCAGATTGTCTCAATCCGGCACTGACCACAAAAGGACAATTACTTTGGTTTTCAAGAGACAAAATTTTAAAATGGAGATTAAGAAAAATTTTGAGCTTTTTATAGTTCTTTAGTGTTTTTCGTCAATTAGCTTAAAATTAAACAAAGGCACAAACATTTATAACATAATCACGAATTATCCGAAAAAAGTTTTATATTCTCATAGAAAAAGTGATCGTATTGCACTCATGAGTCTATTGAGGCATAAAATGACATATATTATGTTCTTATAAAATTTCCATGATCAAACATAATTCAAAATATTACTAGAAGTATCATACATAGATGCATAAGTATTATGCAATCTAAATATCACGATGGGAATCTATTCCTAAGACATATGTATAGCTATATAACTATGTGAGTATAGTCACCCAAAAATACACATCTGGAGTCAATAGATAAAACGAGGTAAATGCCTGAGCTAAGTACGATACAGGGTTATTAAATTCGTGAGACACCCAAAAATGTATTGTGGTAACTTGCCCACGGAAACTTTGGTAAAAAAATATGTGCTAAATGAGTAGTCAAGCAATTTAAAATACATAACACAGCATTGTTAAGAACATAGTATTTTTCATACAGCTTGGGTACGGTGACACCTGCCAGCTCAATACAATTTTGCGAAGGTTATAAATTGTATGGAGATGGCCGCTGTGCCCGTACCCAATCTATGTGATAAATGTTATAGCCATGAATAAGTTAAATACTACATAAATGTTAACATCTAAAACGTGATACGTTTCCATTTACACTAGACATGGCACTTCGAAATCTGCAAGTTCAGGTACCTTAACCTATCTACCTCAACATTCTGCTGTGTATAGTTGAAATTATTTGAAAACAACATAATTTACAGATGTAGCGAACAATCCTTTGCCATCGTATTTTCTCGGAAACCTCAGTACTTATTGCACTGAGACCGAATGAAATAGCATAATACGTTCGTGGGTTTCCGTGAAAACACGATGGTGAAGGATTATTCACTATTAGCGTTATTCATAAACGCGTTACAAGCCTGAATTTTCTACCTATGAATCGTTTGTCTTTCTGTCATTTTGACTTATGTCTTTGTAAGAAAGGGATAAAACATAATTTAAGTAAATCAGGCCCAAAGTTTTATGAATAAGGGGGTACATCTGTACAACAACTGACATAAAACCACCTTGCTTAACCTAGTATCTACGTCAGATAATTTAAACTATACCACCATCAGTCCTTCTCTTTCAAGTCTTTACGAGTGAAAAGGATGTACAAGGGGACATTCACTTAGTATTTAGTAATTATACTAGTGGAGATTTCTAATACATACAATCTTTACATAATTTATGAATCAAAATGTTTAGTAATTCGGTCAATAGCTTAGGGTGGTATTCCATCTGTCCAATATCTTGGTCCAATCTTATTGCGTCTCACTCTCTCATTAAGCAAAATGTGAGACAAAATACACTTTGGACAAAGAAATTGGCCAGGTGGAATACCACCCTTACGATCAAGATACAAAGTTAGTTTATCATTTAGATTTTAGATAATGGACAGTCATTAAGAAAATTACAACCAGGGGGCAAGGACCCCTACTGTAGAAAAACAAGACCGGGTTAATTAGAGGTCTTACACACTAGCAGCGGCCGCTCGGCGTTTTCCCGGCGGTTCCATACTAATCGGCACGCCGCGTGGACGTATAATTTTGTATGGAAACGCTAGTGTACACGCCCTTAGGATAGAGGTACCTGTAGGCATTGTGCAATTAGGGACAAGTGACTGAGTCCAACTTACCCTCGACCTGTATTTCTAGAAGAGGTGCACTTTCCTTATCTAAAAGTTAGTTTAAAACTTGTCAAAAGCATTCGTGCGAGCCGATATGTTCCGAGAGTAAATGCAGTAGAAAATACAGTCAGTAGAAAACGAGAGAATTAACATCGTAAATGTAAAGACCAGTAGGTAATTAAAGATACCTTTATTCTTCATAAACAGTAACATCCTTTTGAATTGAAGAGCGTGTTGTGTTTATAATCCTTCTCAGTCCGATACATTTTGTATAGCTAAGCTGACTTTGTGTGAAGATTACCAGTCTATCATTCAATTGTCTGTGGTAGAATATAGATTTATTTATAAGGACGAATCAGATATCTTACATCTGATAATACTGAGTCGTTATTTACATCAAAATGGACAATTACAGTCATAGACCAGACGAAAGACAATTATAAATGCTAAAATTTAAAGATTTAAAAGCAGGAACTATAGAAGATCTCTCAGAATTATAAATAATTCATTCATCAAGTAATTTGAGCTCTAAAAGCATTTATTCAGCCTACAAGCAAACATTCAAACAAGCAACATAATTTAAAATTTAAATACAACACCATGGATCTCAGGACCCTAAAACGCTTCAGGCCAAATATAAGTAGTATTTTCAGTAAAATATCACTGATATTATTGGTCTAAAATACACTGTACATAAACTAACAACCAGCTAAACTAATAGAAATGGGTAATAATCGAAACAGTGCCATCTATTGTAGGATGGCATAAACCCTTTTTTGACTTTGCATTTTCTATTAGTTCAGATGTGTGTGACAAAAATTTTCAAATTAGTCACGCCAAGTATGGCTATAGATCTAAGTCAAATCCAAATTAGTCATACTTTATAATACGTACATAGACTATATACTCAATGCTTTGAGCTTAGTATACTTAAGGTCTGTGTGAATTTAGTAATTATCTAATTATATTTTAAATTATGGCAATAAATAGACTAAACAATTATTATAAAATTGGTTGATTTTCGAATCAGGATCAAAAGTGCAAGATTTCTTAGCTAAATGGTAGATTTACATTATTATTAAGATTTGTTCTAAAACTCGTTTTGACGACTGTACAGACAGGCGACACAAAAGTAATTTCGACTTCATATTTTAAACAAAACAAAGGACATTTCAACATTTGTATTTTTACACTCTTGAGAGTTTATGCCAAATAGGAAAATTGTGTAGGTTGTCAGGGATAGAACAACTTATTCAGGGCAAATTTGTCATTAGTGATGTTATTATGTGTGGTTAAAGGGACCTTAATAACGATAATATTAACGTCATTATCAACGAACTGTGAACGTAAGAGTCATCGACCTTTCTTTGATAACGTCATATATTAAAAACAAAGCAGTCGCAAGTCGCAAAGGCTCCATATACCATCCCCCACACTGTTAGCTGACAGTTCGTAAACCTTATCACAAAAGGCATAAAGTCCACCGATGGACAGTTAAGAGTGCTGCTGTTTGTACAAAAGTTGACTGACTCAATACGGACCGAGCGGTCTACAATTCAAACGATCAGACAAATACCTAGGGAGCGCAAACAAGGAGCTCGCGTCAAATCATATATGATGCGTA
Organism: Cydia splendana; assembly: GCF_910591565.1. Taxonomy (NCBI): domain Eukaryota; kingdom Metazoa; phylum Arthropoda; class Insecta; order Lepidoptera; family Tortricidae; genus Cydia; species Cydia splendana. Next base: position 20,358,128 of record NC_085972.1, on the reverse strand, counting down.
TTCGCATCGAGCGACGCTGGCTGCTGGTGCTGCGTGTGCGCCGGCGTGCTCGGCGCGTGCGCGTGCGCGTGCGCGTGCTGCGCGGGCGCGCGCTCGTAGAACAGCATGTAGGCCGCGCAGCGCAGCACCTCCGCGAGGGACACCTCGTGCACCAGGGTGTCGGAGGTGTACCACCATCTGACAACATTTGAGGATGATTAGATGAGTTCACATATAACTTGCCGAACGGAAATTGATTCGCAAGGCAGCTTATTATGTGTGGACCTTAGGGTGGGTCACTCGTGTATGGAGAAAAAAAAGTATTAGTTATCCTTCGGGCACAGTTACAAAAAGTTGCGTAATAATGCCAATAAACAGTATTTCAAATTATTCTGTTATCGGTATTCATTTTCTGCCTCCGGATCCATTTCAAAGTTTTCATATAAATATTGTTATATTTTGTATGGTCTGCGGAGTATATTTATGTATCGTCTCTTTATTCAAACTTTAGCTAAAAACTTATAATATTATTAGCTTTAAATAGCATGGTAAAGGTTCAAAGCCAATAAATAAATAAAAAAGTACTCAAAAAGAAACATTTTTTTTCATAATGTCCACACACTTAACAAAAACTTTGACTAAAATCCGGAGGCAGTAAAATTAAAGCTAAAAATAAAATAATAATACGTGCAATAATTAATTACCAAATGGCACCTTTTTTTAACTGTGTCCCCTATTAAATTAAAAAAAAGTAAAAATGACCCACCCTAGTGGACCTCCATATTTAGATGTTTTAATCTTATTTAAAAGCCGCAATCCGATGATTGATTGACATGATTGTTCTCCCAGAAGGAGGTTCGTGGGGTATTTGACTATGGTACGGTCGTATAGAGGGTGGTCTCACGACCCCCAGAAAATTCCGACTTTTGGTCTACCGGATTCTGTCAGAAAAATGTTTGACGGCCCGGCCAAACGGTGGGAGGTAGGTGGGGGGTGCTCAACCAAATGTCATAGAGGGACCCCGGCAGTTTTTGACGCCGCCATTTTTTTTTCAAAATGGCCAACTTTTTTTTTTTAATTTTGTTCAAGTTTGTCCTAGCGCGCTGAAATTTTGGTCACGAAATCTCGGGGTCCCCTAGATTCCTACGAAAAAAAAATTTTTGGAAAAATGTTACACGTGCGGAAAAACTGGCCACTTTTATTTTGTATGGCAACTTGTAAACGGTGCGCGATAGGTGGGGGGTGCTCGACCAAATGTCATAGAGGGCCCCGAGACAAAACAAACTGCATTTAAAAATTTTCAAAATGGCCGACTTTTTTTTTTAATTTTTTCAAGTTGGTCCGAGCGCGCTGAGATTTGGCATGGCGGGAGATAGCGGCCTCTAAATTCCTATGAAAAAAAAATTTTTTGGAAAAAACCCAAGATGGCGGAAATAATGGTCATTTTAATTTTGTATGGTAACTTTTAAACGGTGCGTGATAGGTGGGGGGTGCTCGACCAAATGTCATAGAGGGCCCCGAGACAAAACAAACTGCATTTAAAAATTTACAAAATGGCCGACTTTTTTTTTCAAGTTGGTCCGAGTGCGCTGAGATTTGGCATGCGGCGAGCTAGGGGGCCCAAGATTACCATGTGAAAAAAAAATTTTTGGAAAAATCCAAAATGGCGGCGGACACGGGCAAAATTCAAATTTCCAAGTAGGTTAAGCGAGCCCGAAGGGCGAGCTTCAGGCCGGGAGGCCGAAGGCCGACCCCGCGGAGGGCCGTCAGGCCCGGAGCTTCACCCCGAATGTCCAAGCGTGCCCCACCCCCTGTAATTTTGGGCGAGGCCGAAGGCCGAGCTGCGGGAATGACCAACAAAGCAAAATCCTATACAAAAAGTGTGTTAAGCGAGCCCGAAGCCGAAGGCCGACACCGGCGGAGGGCCGAAGGCCCGGAGCCGCCACCCCGACTCCCAAAACGCGAGGCCGAAGGCCGAGCTCCGTGAATGCAGTTCCCCCAAGCGTTCTACAAAGTCAACTGTCTTGATAAGCGAAGCCGGCGGGCCGAAGGCCCGACGGCGAAGCGTCGAGGCTCGCAAAGGCCGAAGGCCGAGCTCCGCGTAGGGCCGAAGGCCCGAAGCGTCACACGAGAGGGGGAAGTTGGAGCTTAAACACGACCCAATAGGAAAAGTGTCTTAGACAAGCGAAACGGCGGGCCGAAGGCCGAAGGCCGTAGGCCCTACGTGATGTTGTCAAGACACTTTTACTATTGGGTCGTGTTTAAGCTCCAACTTCCCGCTTGTGCCCCGGAGCAAAACCAACCCTCCAAGTGTTTTAATAAGCGAAGCGGCGGACTGAAGGCCCGACGCTGAGCTTCGGAACCCAGCGAAGGCCGAAGGCCGAGCTCCGCGTAGGGCCGAAGGCCCGGAGCGTCCCTTACGAGTTCCCAAGCACGCGAGGCCGAAGGCCGAGCTGCGGGAATGAAGTGCTCGCATGCAGACCTTTTCTTTCTAGCAAAAGTACAACTTCATTTCCTTTTCCCTCTGGAAAACAAAACTACAGCACAAACAACAACACCAACAACAGCACAAACAACAGCACAAACAACAGCACAAACAACAGCACCAACAGCACAAACAACAGCACCAAAAACAAAACAACAACAAGAAGACCGCAGGGCCCTCGGGCCCCGCGCACAACGCACAAAACTAGTTTAAATCTCTAAACCGTTAAGTTACCTACTATTTAAATCTTTAAACCGTTAAGTTACCTACTATTAATGTCACATAACACTAATAATTCATTATACTAATAATTCATTTGCACAAATAAAAAGGTAAGATAAAATAAAAAAAAAGGGCTTCCCTTAAACTGAAATATCTGTGTTATACAACATTTGACTTAAGGCGCTCTTATACTCGAGTTTTACGTTTTCAAGGGGGTGAAGCAGACGCGTGGTAGAACGGGCAGGCGGGCGCCCCGCGCGGCGCACCGCACCATTCCCGCGCAGTACGTCTACGTCCTTATTCTGACGACATCGGTATTCTGAATTGTCAGTTCCGGGATTTTTTCCGGCAATTAATATTGAATAAGATTTATTAGCAAATTCGAGTTTTGATGAGTACTTAATGAAATTAAAAATGGTAGGTAAGACGGTGAGTGTAAATAATTATTAATTATATACAATATAAGTGTATACCGCGACAAACTGAGAATCTAATCAAATTATACCAAATTATTATGAGACAAAAAATAGTACTTACTAATAGACATTAAAAATGTAATAGAGCTAAACCAAGAAAAATCTGCAACGATTTTGATTGCACACGCAGTGCAAGTGTTATTTTAAACGTCAATCTTCTATGAAATTATGAATAATACTTGCACTGCCTATGCTATCAAAATCGTTGCAGACTTGGTCTAACTCTAGCAGTCAATTTCGGGCAAGTAGGTAGTGAAAATAAGGAAGAATACTAGCAAAGCTAAGATAATTTGTGGGACTATGGAGTTATGCATAGCTCCAATAAGTACCTACATAAAATTAGCTGTCTTCACAAGAAAGAATTATAACAATTTATAACTCTAACTGTAATACTTACTATTTTTCTAATTTTGAATTGACAAGTAAAAGTCAAGCATTTAAAGATTGTAATGACAAAAAACACTTCTACTTCGACATTCGAGTTAGTTAATAGCTCAAGAAAATAAAAAAAATCTGCGGAAATAATTCGTATAATTTTGAAAATTGGCACAGTTATACCTTGTGGTGTCCAGATAACCATACTTAATGTCCTCGAGCTTAGCGGGTGTGCTGAGGGTGTAGGGGGGAGGGGGGTGAAGGTCCCTTTTTTTAGTTTTTCGTAAATAACTCGTAAATGGTGGCCAATATAAAAAAATCTTATTAAACGTTAATAATCTACACAAAATTTTGTACAAAAAAGATTCAGTACACTTTTAGCAGGGATCAATATTTAAAAAGATAATAAAGAGAGAAAGTTAATTATATTAAATTCTAAGGTTCCTTGTTTTTATTTTTTCGTTAATAATTTGAAAAGTATGACTCATAGCAAAAAACATCTTATACATAAATAATAAACATAAAATTTCCTACAAGAAACATGTAGGACACTTTTCGCTAGGATCAATATTAAAAAAAACCGGGCAAGTGCGAGTCGGACTTGCGCACGAAGGGTTCCGTACCATAATGCAAAAAAAACGGAAAAAAATGCAAAAAGAAAACGGTCACCCATCCAAGTACTGACCACGCCCGACGTTGCTTAACTTTGGTCAAAAATCACGTTTGCTGTATGGGAGCCCCACTTAAATCTTTATTTTATTCTGTTTTTAGTATTTGTTGTTATAGCGGCAACAGAAATACATCATCTGTGAAAATTTCAACTGTCTAGCTATCACGGTTCGTGAGATACAGCCTGGTGGTAGACGGACGGACGGACGGACGGACGGACAGCGAAGTCTTAGTAATAGGGTCCCGTTTTACCCTTTGGGTACGGAACCCTAAAAAGACAAAGCAGCGGGTAAGTTGTTATTTATGTATAAGATTTTTTTTGCAATGAGTCATACTTTTCAAATAATTAACGAAAAAATACAAACAAGGAACCTTAGAATTTATTATAATTAACTTTCCTTCTTTATTATCTTTTTAAATATTGATCCCTGCGAAAAGTGTACTGAATCTTTTTTGTACAAAATTTTGTGTAGATTATTAACGTTTTACAACATTTTTTGATATTGGCCACCGTTTACGAGTTATTTACGAAAAACTAAAAAAGGGACCTTAGAAGTGATTATAATTGAATTTCCCGCGTTAATATCTCTTTGAATATTGATCCTAGCAAAAAATTGTACTAAATCTTTCTTGTAGGCAATTTTATGCAGATTACTTATGTAATAGAATATGTTTTGCTATGCGCCACCGTTTAAGAGTTATTTACGAAAAACTAAAAAAAGGGTCCTTTAATATCAAATATCTCACTTCCGGTCAAGAATTCGATCAAGCAACCGGCAAATTCGGATTCAGCGGGGTCTAATTAGGTTAAAAAACCCGGTTGCCAAAAAGTAATACGATTTGCCAGTCGAAATCGATATTATGAAAAATATGACCAGTCTAAAATATTTGAATCCTGTATCTATGTTTAAAAATTATTCAATTTGATTAATTTTATAGCCTTTTAAAATATGTTTACACAATTTATCAATCGTGACTGAATTCCGGATTGGTTAGATGGGTGTGTGCCTTTGCTGCCCAACTTGTTATAAAATGACAATATGACGCACGAATGTCTGAAATGTCACCGTATTTAAGAATTATTTTGCTTTTCTTCGTAAGCATGTTGAAAAACATTGTGTGTATCACATATTTGCATATTTATACTGTGATTAGTGATTACCCATTTTATGAAACGTCCGCTAAACTAGCATAGGTCCGACGCCGACAGTGGTCACGGGCGTACTGGCGTGAGGAATGGGCGCAAGGTATTGCCGCGTAGGGTGTAATTTAGTAAGCAAAATGTTGAATTCATCAAATGATGAATGAAAACATTAACGTTTCGATAAAAGGACAAGCAATAATGAAGATTTACTTAAAAGCTATCGACTGAAGTAAGTTTCATAAACATTTTCGTCGTAGTACTTCTAACATAAGGAAATAAAGACAGTGGTAGGCATGTTTTCAACTTAAGATTCTATCGAGAAAATTATGAGCCGTCGTGTTCCTGACAAGCAATAACGTAGTTCAAGGACTGAAGTTATACATACTAGAAAATAATGCATGAAATCCTTGTAAAAGTCTGTAAATATGGTGACAAAAAAGCGCATTTTACTACACACCGCGCCTTAATCAATAACCAATACGTCACTGCCCATGGCGACCCTGCCAAACGAAATTGTCTTCTTATCGTTTATTGACAGTTATAACATATTAAGTAAAATGAATTATCATCATAATCAGGGTTACCCAACAAGTGGGATTCAAATGGATTCGACCAACTTTTCGTATCCAATCACATATATCGCAGCATCATAAGAAGTCGAATGATAACTGCTGCCGCTATACTTAACGTAAATCAGTTATTTTTTTGTGTGTTTCAATCCGACCATAACTGCACAGCTAGCCATACCTGCGGGCTTCGAACCCGTTCCCCCGGCGGTAGGTGGCGAAGTGCCCGGACCTGGGCCCGCCCACGTGCACCACGACGGCCGCCAGCCGGTACAGCGCGCGGGAGGAGCCCTCGCTCTGCTCCGCCGCCGCCTCCGCCGCGCCCGCGCGGAGCCGCCCGCCGCTCATCAGAGAGACTAGGTCCGTCTAGGATATCAAACATTTGTTATAGAAATAGAAACCGTGTACTCGTGGCGATGCGAATTATACACACCGGTACTTAATCGAGGAAACGTTATGAAGATAAAACGAGAGAATTAAGGCCCGAGCACACCGGCTGCGTTCATGTAGACCGTCCACGTGCACGCGCGCTAAAATATCGAAGCCTTGCACGCACATGACACGCAATCGGAGATATCGATCGCAATACCGGTTAGAACCTGGCAGTGGGACACACACCAGTGCTAATAAAAATACAAATGGCGAGTTTAAATCTCGTGCTAAGGCCACGCTTCACATACCGCGGGTGGCGGGGCCTGCGTGTAGGGCGCCATGGCCACGGTCTCGGGGAAGGCCACCAGCTCCGTGCGCTTGCTGAGCGCGCCGCCCGCCCACTCCACCCGCCCGATATGTAGGCAAAGGCAGGCTGGTAACTGAAAAAAACAAACGAGCAAAACGACTTGAAATACTAAATTTCGATTTTTCGTAAAAAAAACCTCCTTCAAAATTAGGTAAGAAAGTATCGCGTTACTCGCGTCGTGACACCTCAATCAACAAAACCGGCTACCCCAACTCACATACATAAAAAATTAAACGGCTCTGATCAAATCACATGTGTACAAAACAAAATAAAAAAATACGGAAAACAAAGGACTTGTACTTATACCTTTCCAAAGTTGACGGTACGGATATGTTGTGTGTTAAGCGGCGTGTCGGGCGAACATTTATTACAGCGGACACCTTTCACCATCTCCGGAGCCGTAAACGCACGGAGTAGCCCTGGAGAAACAACATTAATGTAAAGAGTAAGTTCAAGATATTTGTAGAGCCATATGTAGAGCAAGAACATATCTTTTCTGAATCAAACTACTGAATACCACTGAATTTGCGTCATATAACAATACAGATTTAATGCATAATTGTTTTCCAACGTATTTTCTCGGAAACGTTCGTATTTGTCATGCTAGTTCATCAAAACCAAAATATTTCTTTGCTAATCCGCGAAAAGATAACATGCTAGTGAAATAGCAAGACATGTTCGTATGTCTTGCTATCTCAGTCAGTCTTGGTACCTACAAAAAGTACACTGACATTGTCTGAACTAACATGACAAATACGAACGTTTCCGTGAAAATAAAATGGAAAATAATTATGCACTGCATCTGCACATTTACGAGTGCATCAGACATGGCATCAAGCTCCCATGACTCCCAAGAGGTTTATCACGAGCCGTTAAGGCAAGTGCAAGACCTAAGATGAGTGATGATTTAGTTTAGAAAGTATGATCATGCATTAATCCGATTATTTGTTACATGAAATACTACGAATCACGGCAACATACCAGCAAGACTGTAGGTGCCTGTGTTACCGATGGCTGCGTTAGCCATTGATAGCGAGATGCTGTCAAATTTGTCGTACCGGATCGGACTCTGAAAAACAAAAATATCTATCTGTCTAATAGTTCTTTACAAAGTTCTACTTTGTCCTATTGTCATCATTTTCTTATCCTTGTCCCATTCACTTGGGGTTGGCGCAGCGTGTCTTTCTCTTCCTTACCTCTCTGCCGGCCGTCATCTCATCATTCATATCATCTCTCACACAGTCCTTCCACCTTTTCCTCGGTTTTCCTTTCCTCGTACTTTCCTCCACATTAATTCGTAATACCTTTCTCGTCACATTAATGCATATTTGTAGTGTATAGACGGGGTGGCCTGACCATAATTTCGGAGACAAATGTTTACAGACCCCAAAAATGTTTTCACTTTGAAAGAAAAGTTTTCAAATGAGTCCCAAATTTTTACCCTAGTACTTCTTACCGTAGTTCTGCTTCATGTATGTTTCTGTGTTGTTTCCTTGATAAAGAAATAAATAAAAGTGAATACCTGCCTCGCAAATGAGGCAAAAAGTCTACAACGAAAAATCTTTAAGTGACTGTTAGGTGTTTATCAGGGAAGAATAATGGCGCACCTTTGTGCCACACACAGTGCACTGCAGGCGGGAGGCGAGCGTGCCGCGGAAGGGCGGCGCAGGCGCAGGCCGGGCGGGCGCGGCGGGCACCCAGCGGCGCCCCACGGAGCTGAGGTGGCAGAACGAGCGCGACACGCCTTTAGCCAGCCGGCGCGGCGCCGGCGCCTCCTCTGACATACAAATATAATACTTTGTAAGGAAAATTCAACTTCATTTAGCCAGTCATACCAATGCAGTTCAAGATAATTACAATCAGTTTTATTACAGATTTCCGATAAAGGCGATAAATACTTGATGGTCTAAGTATCCTTTATTAACTTCCACCTCGAAGAATTTTATGAAAGTATAATTTGCTTAGCAGTCTTAACAATTAAACGAATCGCCAGAAATTAGGGTCACGTCGTAAGTTGCGTTCGGGTTATCATAAACAGATCTGTATCACCAACTGTAATTTTTTCAATGCTTGAATTGTTGACAAACAAACGAAAGACAAACGAAAATCAATATGTGGAGGTAAATAAAATTTGAAGAGTTTCCTAAATTCTTGTTCAGACAACGTCAAATATATGTTTACATTTTTCGCCGTATTACAAAGGAGTAAGATGCAAAAGTGTAAACATATCTTTGACGTCGACTGTTCACCAGTACCATCACCCAAACTGTTAACTGTATGCCTTATGTAATAAGGTCCACCGATGTACAGTTAGGAGTGTTGCTGTTTGTACTGCATTTTCTTGCTTAAATGTGCCGCATAACTGTAATAACATGATCACCTGGCTCAGGGTCCGCTAGAGCAGGCTCGTCGCCGGCTGCAGACTGCGGCCTCGTGGACACGGTGCAGGGGGTGGGCGGCGTGGAGTCGGCGCGGGCCGGGCCGGCGGCGGGCGGGGACGCGGGCGAGGCCAGCGCGGACCACGCGCGCCCGCCGCCGAGGCCGAGAGCGTCAGAGAGGCAGCCCGGCTGTCAAAAAGTTAAGAGTCAGGCCGATAGCCCCGATAGGGTCATACTGGGCACAGTTATGTTTGTCGAAAATTACTAAGCACACTAAGGTCAATGTGAAGAATACAGGTGCAGGCAACCTGTCTTGCATTAAGCCTTCTCAGCTTAGTAACGAAAAAAATTGTGGTAGTAAAAGTAGAATTAATTGACAGGTCACAGACCCAATTATCCTGCTTTTGTACCAGTCTTGCGCTAAAATGACATATCAGTTGGGCAAATGGCAACAATCAAACTATCCTTTTGAAAATTTCATTTTCGGTACCAGTTTTTATTGCTAACTGTACTTTTCTTTCCCCTGGCAAGTAATTAATACTTACTCATCAAGACAATTCTAACAACCCCAAACACAATTAGGTTGGGTTGTTTTATCACAAAGTTTCCATGGCCACCTCCTGTCTCCATCAACAGAACAGCTCCATGCCATCATAATATTGTATTTTAATCAATTTACATTTATTTGTATGCAAAACTTCAGCTCAATCGGAAATCTAACTAACTAATGTACCAACATGGCCAGTTAAATAAAAGTTTGTAAAAATGAAGTAATCCCTCTTTTACCTTCTTGGACATGGCAATGGTCTCCTCCTCGATGCAGGAGAGCAGGACATGCAGCAGCTCATGTGCGTCCTGCTGGTCCGCCGGCACCACCCAGCCTGCTGCCCTCAGGGCCTGGAGCACGCCCAGGGGGCATACCGGAGTGCCGCGGGCTGCCTCGTGAGTGCCATTCACAACTGTGAAAAAATCATAGATACTACGTGAAGTTGAAGCCCTATACCAAGAAATTATGAGTACAGTAATTTGTAGCCTTAGTTTGTAAGCAGCAGTTTAGTTTATAACAGGGCTCTCAAAAGCGGCACCCAAAGCGTCCGGCCCGCTGGAGCCAGCCCCGCTCCACCCCATTTAATAAAGGCGTAAAAAATATTTTCTATTATAAAACTCTATACTTAGTTACTTCATTAACTATGTTTTTCATAAGCATTTAGCATAATGGCTGAAACAATGCTTAGTGTAAAATTATTCAAATGAAGCAGGTTTACAGTTTTACACCTCACCTTGAGATAAAGAAAGTGATAACAACTGTTGCATGTTAGCAATTAATCACACAAGTACAAACCTTCAATGACGGTGTAGAGCGTGGTAATCATGCTGTTGTGGCTATCGGCCTTCGCGTACTTCTTCAGCCAGTCGATGAACAGCGGACAGGCCGCCAGCGCCTGCAGCAGGGTGTTCAAGAAGCACGTCCGGCCCAGGTTCTGGAGCCCCGCTATCTGCCCGCGCCGCTTTCGCATCTTCGGAGCACCCCCTGGGCCCCACAGCACGAACGCACCCACCACCACCGCGGCGGTCAGCCCCGCGGCCACCAAAATCCTGTCCCCGCTATCCATTGTCTCGTTATTCGGATAGCAGGCGGACACAATCACATGTTAATTTTAAATACACATTCGAGTCGCATAAATTAATGTAGAACTCTTTTTCGTCTTTCTTGATTTTTGAAAACAATGTCGTCCAAGAAAATCGCCTTTTCAATATTTTTTCTTTCATAATTTTTTGACGTTTGGCGTGCAGTGTTGCCCGCTCAGACAAATACGAAAAAGGTTTTCCTAAAATTTAGGTAAACGAGAATTTAGTGTCACCAATATTGATAAATAAGGTATCCTATTCCTAAAAGTACGAGGGCACCACCAAAGCACCACATCAGTATCCAGTCTCCGACTCCACATTTCAGCCTGATCATGGGTATGGCGCAGGACATATTGCTTGATTGACAGTAACGACGGTAAATCTTCTAATTTTTGAAAACAATATTATTTAACGATAATCCTTTTTCAGTAACAGTGAAAATATTATTTTCACAACTAAATCACTCACTTCAAAAAATAAAGTTCGGCTTTCCTGATTTTTGAAAACAATGTTCACACGCGGGAAATTTGTTTGATATCACCAATATTGATATAAGCAATATGCAAGGCCCAACGTTAAAGTGGTAATTAATACGGTTACAATCAGGCACCTGTCATAAACATTAAAGGTCGACATGTTTAGATTATAGCAGGTTTATCAACTGCTCTAGAATAATCATTTATAATTTAGAACTTAGAAATCAACATCAAAGAGAAATCCTTTTACACCCTTTACAATAATTTCAATATATTTTGGCGTATAATGTCAAATAGATAATTTCAATATTTTTTTTCTATTCGCAACTTTATTAGTTTTTGAATTAGGCCCCATTAACACGGAAGCTTTTTCAACGCGCGTTAAAAAGCGTTTTCACTTCTCATGCTCAAAAAGTGCACCTTTATGTCGTGCGTAGACGACATAAAATCGCATTTTATGCTCTAGAGCATAAAGTAAAATCATCTATTACGACCCTTATTGACTTAGCAATAAAGTTCAAATTCTGCCATACAAACTGCCAGCCCTGCCGGCGCGCCCCCGACCGGCGCTCTCCCGATCGGCGTGCCCCGCGCCTCCGACCGGCCCAAGAACAGTTTTCTTTAGTCTTGAATAAATACGTTAAAATAACCTAAAATATTTAATTTTTTGGATATTTTCCTCGCAATCGAAGTGAAAAGCAAAGTGTACAACAAGGGTAAAAATGGGTCACTTTATGCCCTTATTGTACAATCTACTATTGAATTACACAAATGGATACAAACATGTGTATTTTCACACGGTGGTGGTGGCGCTTTTTATCAAGCGTTGTTGGATTTTCGACTTTAAGCGTTGGTCGTTAAATCGAATTTAGCGTGCAGACGGATTCAAACGCTTTTTAACGCGCGTTGAAAGAGCTCTCGTGTTAATGGGGCCTTAGGATAGTTATGAGGATGTTATGATTATGGCCAAGCGCGCACCACGACTTTTTGTCGCGCGATAATTTAGTCGCAGAAATGTAACGTATGTGTTTATATGGCAGTGCGCGCATATGCGACAAAAAAATCGTAGCGATTTTAAAATTGTGATTTGTCACATTTTTCCGCGACTGCTCGCGACGCGATTGTCGCAAAGTGAATTGCGGCATACGGAGTTGTATGGCCCCGCGCGCACTGCGATAATAAAATCGCACCCGGACCTCAGTCGGCATATCGCTCTCCAAGCGTCAACATGTCGGAACCTGCTGCTGAAGACGCTAGATGTTGACCATTTAATTATGGAAATAGAAGGAGATCACCTTTGTGGTATAAATACTCAAAGTCATACAGCGATCACATATTAAAGACAACGTTTCATGACAAACGACTGGTACGAAATCCATATTGAGAATGAACAACCCGCGACTTTTTCATCGCAGTGCGCGCAGTGTATTTTCTGCGATATATTACAGCGCGATTCTAAAATCGTGTCGCAAAAACTAAAATCGTGGTGCGTGCTTAGGCTATGAGCGTGTGGAGAAAATAATTATCTTTTGGCAACACTGGCAATTACCTATTTGTTCTGAATTGTATACTACAAAAAGTTTCAAAGATTTTTTAACAATTAACTATTTATCGAGTTAAAACCAAAAAATTGGTTATATTTTAATTAAACTCCTTACAATTAAAATAAAATAAAAACCTGTAACATAACATTTTAGATTGAGCGTAAAGTTTTTACAAAGAATTATCGCCAAGTAGAATATAATCACTATGATTGTAGATTCCGAATGTCGGTAACGTCAGTTTTAAAAACAAAGTGAAGTGATTTTTCTATTTTTTCTATTCAGTCAGTCCGTCACAAGTCCGTCATGTCAAGAAGGTAGACGGAGCGGCAAGATAACTTTTTTTTGTGTATAAATGCAGAATCTTATCATTTTAGCTTAGTCCTCGTAGTGATTATATGCTCTTTGGTTCTGACGAACATGTAATACATCACAAGATCGATTGAAGTTAACGACAGTGGAATATGAGCTGCATTGCAAGAGTAGTGTTATTGTTTTTATGATCCAAAAATGATTCCATCAAATACGATTTGTGTATCGCAGGAGGGCCCGGCGAACGCGCTGGCTCTTAATAAAGATGCCTCTCAAGTGGTCATAGCTGGAAGAAACGGTAATTTAACTAATTTATCTACATTCCAAGACTTGATAGAAACACAGCATGTTTTTAATTGTTACTTCCAAAGTTTACATTTGTTATTTTATTATTGCTTTAATCAAATCAATGTTAAAAAATATCGGTTGGTGTTTCAAAGCATGTTGATAATAGTTTGTTAGTTATTGACCTAATTAAAGTTTATTAAACCATAAATTGCTAACAATTGAATAGTGAACATCACAATGACAATGTATTGACTCAAGTTTTTTTGCCATGTGCTGCTTTGACTACTTGCTATTTTAGCAAGTTAGATTCTGTCAATATTGAAGTGTAAAATTTTGCAATGTGATATGGATATACTCTGACCACGCTTACTTTGCACAAACTTGGCAGTAAGAATAAAATTGCCTACTTACCTATAATAAGCTTCATACTTGACATAGTACTTGGGATGAAGACTTAGCAATAGTATGGTCAGTCTCTAGGAGAATGTTAGGTTTGACAAATTATTTTTGTTTCAGTGTTCAAAGTGTTTGCTATTGGTGAGACGGAGTTCACAGAGGTGTGCAACCTGCGGGTTGGCAAAAACCTAAACCTCAACTTCTCTTCTATTGATGTGGCTTGGAACTCTATTGAGGGTAAGCTGTTTTTCATATCTTTAACATATATTTTCTATTAACCCTTTATTAGGCATAAGGGTGTCAGAGATTAAGCAAAATTGAACCCTAACAATTTGTAATAAAGTTCAAAATCAGGTGGAAAATATATTCCCTCTGCCTTATAAACTTGGCTTTACTTACTGCTAAAATATTGATTCATTCATATTTATGTAAAAATATTATTAAAAAGTGATACAGGGTGACCTTAGCCATTGGACAAACCCTGAAATCCCATGTAGGGTTACTTCACGCAGCAGAAATGCTCTAACGGTAATATTTTTAAATATAGAACAAAAGATAAAAAAATTAAGTATCAAACAAAAGTTATTTCGAATAATCGACAACAAAAAGAAACATACTGTTAATTAATCATTGGCAGTGCTTTAGACAATTCGTTTCAATGATGACATTTGTCAAAAGTCAGAATCTTATTAATGTCATAAATAAAAAAGATAATCAAAATGGTGGAAGAAGGTTTCGTACTATTTATTTCCTCAGGAGCTACTAACACATAAAGGTTGCTCTAAAGTAAAAAAAACGTAATTTGTTAATTTCTTCGTAACCACTACACCGATTGTTATGATACTTTGTTTACTGGTTCTAAATACTAGAGATGCACTGGATATTCGGTTACTATCCGGTATCCGGCCTATCCGGCCGTTATTTTAACATCCGGCCGGATACCGGACAGTGACCTACTAGCCGGCCGGATACCGAATAGTAATTTTGCTTGATTTCGGAGTAAACAAATTGGATTAAGAAACAGTCACAGTCATAATCGTACTCGTTTATTATTTTAAAACAATTTAAACATTCCACTCACTTCCACGCGCACTCATTTCGTACCTAGAAATGAGTCCGCGCGAACATTCACTACTTAACAGGTCATAACCTAAACAATGCGCACCTGAAGAACCGAAAAGTAGGTATAGTTCCACGGCGGGATACCAAATATTCGGCCGATGGTCAGGGCGAACATCCGGTATCCGGCCAAACAACTATCTCTATTAAATACCCTAATGCATATGTACATTTCGGCTTTGTCCAATGGCTATGGACACCCTGTATAAAAATAACACAAATAACAGGTGTTCTTGCACCTGTGAACGGGTTCCAGCAGGCGCTCTACATGACATTAAAGCTCTCCAAAGGGCCCCTACGTGATGGATCTAAATCCCCACGCAACCCTGTCAAAAGACCGGGATTTATAGGCCCTTGAAATCCAAAATGGAGACACAAATAAAAGAAATTTAAGGCATTACAAGTAAAAGGTTTTGTTTGATAACACAGTAATCTTAAGAAATTTTTTATTATTATTATTATTCTTTAAGCAGGCAGGCAGTTGTGACAACTGATATTGCCTGTATCCAGTAATCATTAATAGTTATCGTTGTCAAGTAGATGTATAGATGTGCTTGTCTAATTTATTTTTAAATTGGTTCACATTTTGTGCAGAAACCACATCTTCGGGGAGTTTGTTCCAAGCCCTCACTACTCGGTTGCTCAAAAAGTGTTTGTATGGGTTACTGTGGGACCTATGCCTTTCTAACTTTAAGTGATGACCTCTCAGACGGGTGTTGTTGTTGCGCTTGAACATCTCATGAAAATCCTTGAGGTCATAGTGCCCAGACAGTATTTTATATGTTTCTATTAGGTCTCCACGTTCTCTGCGGTGCTTAAGAGTAGTGAGCTTCAGTTCCTTCAGTCTCTCCTCATATGGCTTGTTCCTAAGTTGCCTTGGTAGTTTCGTGAAACTCCGTTGAACCTTCTCCAGCATATCTATGTCCTTGGCAAAGTAAGGACTCCAGGCTTGAAAAGCATACTCCAGTATGGGTCTGACGTACGTTTTGTAAATTTTTAACATCATTTCTGGTGTCAAGGTTTTAAAAGCTTTTCTAATAAGGTAAATCAAGCTTCTGGCTTTCTTTACCATTGTAGAGATATGCTCTTCCCACTTTAGATCCTCCGAGATCTTAATGCCTAGGTCAGTTTGTGTTCTTACAGCCGTTAGTGGAGTGCCATCCAAGTTGTAAGTTAGGCGGGGGTTCCGATTTCCTATGTGAAGTATAGTACATTTGGCAGAATTCAGATTGATTAGCCATTCTTTAGACCAGCTTGTTAATGCATTCAGATCATCTTGTAGATGGCTGTAATCTACGAGTGGGTTAGCAAATAACTTGGTGTCATCCGCAAATGCACTAATACTGCATTTTAGGCGACGCGGAAGGTCAACTGTATACAATATGTAAAGCACGGGGCCCAAAACTGAACCCTGTGGCACTCCACTGTGAATCTCTCGTTGCCGTGACTTGGTTTCACCAACTCGAACTTTAAAGGTTCTACGCTTTAGGAAGGCCCTTATCCATAATAATAGTTTCCCACGGATTCCCAAATGTTCCAATTTGTGAAGTAGCCTCTCTGTGGGAACTTTGTCGTAGGCTTTTTCATAGTCAAGGTAAATGACATCAGTAGGGTCTCTCTTGTTAAAACTATTACTCCAGGCAGAGAGGCAAGACAGCAAGTTAGACACTGTGGAACGATGCGGGCAGAAACCATGCTGTTGGTCACCTATCACACAGTGCAGGGCAAGAAATTCTCTTATGTGTTTTACTAGAATTTTCTCCATAGCTTTGCATGCTACGCTAGTAAGGCTTATCGGCCTGTAGTTAGATGGTTCAAGCTTATTTCCTTTCTTGAATATTGGTGTCACGGTGGCTGTTTTCCATTGCTCAGGTAAAGTGCCTGTATCATATGATGCCTGCATTATCTTGGCTAATGGGCCGACCAAGGTATCGCACTTCTGCAGCAGTGTGACGGGACTATCATCTGGTCCTAGTGCAGAATCTGTTTTCATTTCTTTAATGACCTGTTTAACTTTATCTGTAGAGAAGGTAATGTCTGCAATACACTCCTCAACTCTGAGGGATGGGTCTATATGTGGCAGTTGACCGTGAGGTTCCAACTGAAAGACATCCTCAAACTGGTCCGCAAAAGCTTCAGCGATATCAGGGGCACAGGTTACGGTAAGTCCTTGTTTATTGGTTAAAACGTTGGGTGTGCTGACCTTCGATGTTAATTGCTGGCGAATGTAGGAGTAAAACCGCTTTGGGCCAGTATTTAACAAGTCTGTTTCATATTTAATGCGGCATGTTCTAATACGGTTTGTTAGCTTGTTATTTAGCTTCCGGTAGTCTTTATAAAATTCATCCAAGCCAGTTAGGACATATTTGTCCCAAAGCCCTATTTTCTGCTTTATCATGTCTCGAATCTCTTTATTGATCCACGGCTTATCAGGAGTGTCATCATTTGTTTTAATTTTAGCCTTTGGTACATATTGGGCAACAGCATCCTTCACTACAATAAGAAATACATTGTACTGTTCTATGACGTTGTTCACTGAATCTATACTTTGTGGTAACTTGAGTGAAATTGTCTCATTTATTTTGTAGTAGTCCGCTCGGTTGTAGTTATATCGCAGTTGGCTATTGGTGCGAGGTGTCTTCGTTTGCAACTGTATGGTAGCTTGCATGCAAGTATGATCACTTTTACCAATAGGAGCTTGGTGGTCAATATTTGCTATTAGTATGTCATCATTTGTTAGGATAAGGTCTAGGCAGGATGGTTGGTTGCCTTGGCGAAATCTAGTGTCTTTCTTAACCAGTTGATGGAAGTTCGTATCCTTGTACCACTGTACAAAGTTATCCTCTCTTGGTGTCAGGTATCCAGAGCTTTCTAATGGCCATTTTACTCCACCGTAATCAAAATCCCCCATAGCGATAAATAGATTCGACTCCGAAGCCACGCTCAGCGTATTAAGGGTATTGTCTTGTTCAATCGTTGAGTCATGTCCCCTGTATACGCCACATAAGATGAATTTGCAATCTCCAACTTCCACGTCCAAAAATAGGCACTCAGCGTTTGTATGTTTTGTGTTGTACTTAGTGTTTAATTTTGTTTTAATTTTAATATCCAATTTATTTGCAGCATATATTGCTACTCCACCACTACGTTTTTCAATCCGGTCGTCTCTATATAAGTCATAGCCTGGTATTTTTATCATCGAGTTGGGAATATTTGGTTTGAGCCATGTTTCTGTAATAATGATCAGGGTAGGTTTCAAGTTATTTACTCTAGCAATAAGTAGGTCGAGTTTGGAAGTAACAGATTGAATATTCGTGTAAAAAATAGTAACTGTAATAATAGGAGGTAAATGTAGTCCAACTGCGGTGGCCTTATTGTTGGTGACCACAGCCGCAACATTCTGGTTATTTCTGGTGTGAACTATTGGTTTTTTGCCGGTCTGGCGGCCAGTTGGGCGGTCTCTACGATTGCTGGATGGCCCTGGATGTACTTGATTGTGATCCCTGTTTCACCTTCGCTTATACGCCTGTTCAGCTCTTCTCTTAAATACTGAAGGTACTCTCTTTGCATGGGAGTAAGGTCGGCTTTCACAGACGTTGGTTTCGCTAGTCTTTTTTTTGTTTTTGAGCACTTCAAGTGCATCGCTTTTGCTGCGTAATATGATCTTCAGTCGGCGCGGAGTCGTGCGGCTGCTGGACTTAGCACCCAGGCGAAACGCTTTTATTCCGACACAGCTCACGTTCTTCGAGATGCTGGTTATCAAGTTCGTTGTTTCACGCACATCATGTTCTTTCCTCTCTTCGGCTGTGTCACTCGCAGATTCTGGAATATCATAGATGATGATGTTGTTCGCCCGGTTCGTTCTTTCTGTTATTTCACGAACTGCTGACTCCGTTTCCAGCATGCTTTGGCGCACGCGCAGCTTCTGCACTTCACCGGTTAGTTCGTCCAGTTTTTTCAGAATCATTGGCAACTGCGTTATTGACGATCTGCAGTCAGTGCAATAAAAAGTCATAAATCGAGCAACAGTCTTTAGTTCAAGCACTCTAACTTCCGTGGGTGACAGGCCATGGCAGTCACTACAAAGGAGGTTCTTGCACAAATCACAATTAACTGAAAGTTTTTTTTTCATTTGGCGTCTTCTGACATCTCGAACATTTTCCCTGTGCTGATATGTTAGGACTTGCAATTTTCATTCCGGACGATGTTTTCAGACTGTTGGCCATTATTTTGGTAGATTTTAAAGTTTTTGTACTGGCAACACTAAGTGACAATTTGAGAAAAATATTGAGGGTAGACTTATAAATTTGAAATGAGTCAATTGTCAGTCACGGATATTTAACACTATTATTGTTCAAAATTAATAGTTTTACACGTAGAAAACACTACCACAGTTTCCAAAACTATTCACAAGCACATTGTAACAGTTTTTATAGGATAAAAGACACTTTTACTATTAAATTTCGACTTAACTCGCGAGCAAGGTTTTACCCTGACAAGTGATTTTGACAGTTCCCGTAGCAGTATCATTTTCAATTACATTACATTTTCAATTTTCACTTCTAATTCTGCTGATGAGTTTAACTAGATAATTTTGATTACCTATGAAACAAAAATGTTAAAAAGTAAAAAAAATACAGATGAAAAGAAATCCTATTAGAATGTAATTCTCAGAAAGTCAGAAAGTCAGGCAAAATTCAATCTTATGTCAATGTCACAAAAAACACCTTTTGTAATG
This sequence comes from Cydia splendana, assembly GCF_910591565.1. Lineage (NCBI taxonomy): Eukaryota > Metazoa > Arthropoda > Insecta > Lepidoptera > Tortricidae > Cydia > Cydia splendana. Next base: position 20,338,596 of record NC_085972.1, on the reverse strand, counting down.
TTATCTAAATAAAGGTACACAAATCTAGAGCACAACCACTATTGTATCCCTAACACTGACCAAACATTCAGTTCACACATTAGTTTATTTAATAGGTTTTCTGATAAGAAAACATTATGGTATAGTGTGTTGGGGTAAGTTTGAAAGCGGGGTAAATTTGAAAATGGCTAAATATCTACTAAACCAGAAGCACTTCTTACTTTAGCAACACTTATGCTACTACAGTCACCATCTGATATATCAGAGCGGCCAAGGTGCTCAAAAATATCTGAACACGCACTCTCACGCCTTGGCAATAGAGAGAGGCGAGTTCAGATATTTGTGAGCACCTTGACCGCTCGGATATATTTGATGGCGACTATACAACGCTTGCTTACTGTTAGAAGAGAAAGTGCTTCTATTTTAGTAGACATTAGCAATTTCTGGTGGGCCTTCGCGGTAGCGCGGGGTTTTCCCTTGTCAGTGTGCGCTGCGCGTAGCAAATCCTCTTCAATGATCTGCGCTGCGGTATATACAGGTTCTGCTTTAAAATTAAATATTTAATTATTATTATTGTAGAAAACACCATAGCCACCGCTGCTACTAATGGAGCTGTCGTGGTGTGGAACCTCGGGCGCTCCGGGCGCTCCAAACAGGAGCATGTGTTCTCTGACCATAAGAGGACTGTTAATAAGGTAGGTCACATCCGAATACGCGTAAAAGTTAGAAATTTGGAATGAATATTTGACATTATGATGACAGAACAGAATCTAGACAATCTAAACCTGAGTGCATCAACCGTGAGTGGGGACTTATAAGTACAGGTTTAGAGCAGTAGTTCAGATCTGACTTATAACTATACAGTGAGTTTAATGACCAAATTTTCTGCATAACACTGTTATTTGTTCTTATTCAATAGCACACACAATACAATACGTCAATATTTAAGAAAATATTGGCTTTTTGATATGTACTTTATGTAGCACATTTCAATGTTAGAACTGCATCTGATGTAAAAATAAGATCCTAAGAATTCTCTGTGATGCTCCGAGGTTGGAGTTGTTAAAATTTATACCTTAATGTAATTGCAATAGGTAGGAAAAAACAAACATTTACTATTTCCGTATTTTGCAGGTGAGCTTCCACCTAACGGACCCGGCACTGCTGATATCCGGCTCTCAGGATGGCACCATGAAGTGCTTCGATCTACGGATGAAGGAAGTCGCCAGAACTTTCATTAGGTAAATGTTTTGGCTTCTGCTGAATTTTGGCATAGTCAATAGGGGATATTACCACAGATTATATAATAGTTCTTACGAACAGATACTTATCTCTCAAAGAAAACGCAAATACCTACCGGTTTGATACCTACACAAAAATACAATGGAGTGACCTTCAGCGCGCCGTTCCCCGCACCGCGCGCACCGGCACAACGCTAGGGTTGCCGACGCGATGCTTAGAAATTTTTATACGTGTGAAGACCGGTCTCTAATTCGATTGATCAAACTATCAAACTAACATTAGAACTTGCCATAAAGTTTATAACAGCATAGCGTTAAATAACTACATTTAAGCAAGTTAGGTTAGGGTAGTGTTTGCGATATACCTAATTTATAAGGTTATACCTATGTCCCTGCAGTGACCGCAGTGTTTACGCCGTCCTATAAACCACGCAATGAACCCAGGAAGAATTAGTTTAAAAACTTCGTGTAATTTAAAATCAGATATAGATTAATGTTACGCAATAAAGAAAAATAATTGAGAACCCATGATTACAGGCAATTCATTATAAAGGCCCCAGTACACAATGGGCCGTCGCCGGCCATTCCAAGGGACGCATTTATGCGTTAGAGGGAGCAAGTGATATTGCTATCTCATTCTACCGTATGGCTGCGTCCCTTGGAGTGGCCGGCAATGGCCCATTGTGTACTGGGGCCTTAAGATAACCAGAGCATAATAAATGAGTACCTATTTTCCGGTGTAAAATTAAGATCTTATTGTCGATAAAATGAATATTTACCAAGTTAGCTACCTATTTCAAATAGATATCTAACTAACTATAGGTACATTTGTCGTAATAAACACTACATGTTTAATTAACGTAATTCAATAGTACCTACGTAGCTTGTAACTATCGTAAAAATTGTCAGTGCGGCGCGCGGTGACGTGCGTGCGTGATCGGGTGTGGCAACCAACTGGCTTGCTTTTATACCGTGAACGGGAGCAGAATCGTAGGTATAAATCCGAGCTCGCGCGGAGAGTTCCATAGGCCTGATATTACTGCAATGTTCTGCTGCCAGAGTGCAGCACTACCGACTCTAGTAAATTCATCAACTAACTTATACATACTGTGCCTCATTTGCCTCAAACTGTTTTTTGACAAGTTTTCACAGACTCACTCACATAAAATATGACATTGATGCATCAAGGCGGTTTGTTAACAAGGGCCTACCGGTAAACGCGAAAATCGAAATTTAGTTATCTGCCTCTTTATCGCTCGAAAATGCAAGAGTGATAGAGAGGCATAAACCGAACTTTCGATTGTTGTGTTTCACGGTAGGCCATGTGGTTGACGTAGTGACGCATGATGTGTCATTGATGTTTGTTTACTGTATGTGCTAGTTGTGCCACCTACGCAGAGCTTTGCCTAATATTCCCTATTGAGTTACAGTTACCGTACAGTTATACAGAAAAGTACAGCCAGCAATAGCTTGCTTTAAAAAAACTCAATTGTCTTTTTCCAGTAATACAGAATCAATACGGGACGTCCAATTCAGTCCGCACCAGGCACATACATTTGCCGCGGTGTCTGAAAATGGTTCTGTCCAGTTATGGGATGTCCGTCGCTCCGAGCGGTGTGTGGTACAGTTCACCGCGCATTCTGGACCGGTGTTCGCGTGCGACTGGCATCCTACTGCCCCTGCGTTAGCCACGGCATCGAGAGATAAAACCATAAAGGTTTGTACCAGTTGCCAGTACCAGCTATGGGACGTTGTTAAGCGCTGTGTGGTACAGTTCACCGCGCATTCCAGGCCAGTGTTAGCCATGGCGTCGAGAGACAAGACCATCAAGTAGTTATGTGGCTAGGCTTCATTCATGGCTAGGCATCAAGTGGCTAGGCTTAATCCTACAATGGATGTAAAATTAATGGGAAATGCCATCGAGCGTGTCAGTGAAGCACGAAACTTAGGCCTATTAATGGATTCGGAGCTCAGGTATGAGAAACATATTTCAAATTTAGTTAGGAGCTGTTTCTATAAGTTAAAAGTTTTGTACAAGATAAGACCTTTCTTGTGTGAAACTCTACGCATCCAATTAGTTGACTCACTTGTTCTGTCAAAATTAAATTATATGGATATAGTATATGGTCCACGACTACTCACTAAAACAAAGCGACTGGTGCAACGAGTTCAGAACGCTTGTGCCCGTTTTTGCTTCAATATTCCGTTAAGGGCACATGTAACCCCATTTTTAAACAAATGCAACATGCTTAAAATGCTACACCGACGTAAGCTTCATCTGGCAAGTCTTCTTTTTGAGGTAGTGCACCAGCGGTCTCCTGCGTATCTCTTTGAGAAACTTTCCTTCCGTAAGACTCGTGTAGCTCGACAATGTGGGTTGCAGTTGTTAACGCACCGTCACTGTTCGGCTGCATTCCGTGGAAGTTTTAGATATTTGGCAACAAAATGCTGGAACAATCTGTCTCCGCCTTTGAGGAACCTGAAAAGTGTGCATAGTTTCAAAGTTACGCTAAAAAAAGAGATATATGAACATCAGCAAAGACAGGAAAGTTTAAGATGTGATACTAGTTTTATCTAAGAAGCCTTTTTTTTCACATACCTGTAGTTATGTCCCATGAGCCAACCATTTCTGCACTATTTTTTGTCACTTTATTTTAATTTGTTCGTCTTTTCCAAATAATTAATTTAGTGATATAGTTTTGGTTTGTTTAAAGCTTTTACGACTAGAAGTTTTTAAGTCTTCTGCACAAAATGTACACGTGGATAGCTATGTCATAGCACAAATATGGCCGTGTGACGTGGCCATGGCGTGGCGGCCAGCTGTCACTTGGCTGTCAGGCCTGTTCCAGATACGGCAATTGCCGCAATGTTGAAGTTGTATATTAAATAGTTTTAGTTTCAATTTTATGTTTTAGGTATAGTTCTAGTTTTTAATTAGTTTAGTAAATTATAGCATAACCGCCTCGTCGTCGAACGGCGTAAGCCTGGGTTACAACGGAAGAACAGCGCTGGCTTTGCCAGCAACATGCTGAGTTGTGACCCTTTTATGGCATTTTTCACTAAATGTTATACATTGTATATTTGTCAACATGTTTTTGTCATCTGTGTTTGTTTGTCATAAATAAATGTATTTCTATTCTATTCTATTCTATTTCTAAGTATTTACGTTGTACTTCAATTCATCAATTAATTGTGAGCTTTTTTTTATCTTTTATTAAATTATTGTAAACTTTGAAATCCCAATAAAATACATATTGATCCGATTGTCACTAGACATTTCGCACTTATCACCCAGAAACGAGGTCCAGCACAAAAATACCAATCGCGTCCGTATTTATTCTCCGCAGATCTAAATAATCAAACACCTACATTCCAAAACCCACCCAACACCTTTGTATTTACAGTTCTAAACCACTCGGCAAAAACTATAAATAAGGGTCATAGATTAAATCGGTCACTATAAAGACAAACGCGTGCGATTTTGAATCTTATATCATTAACATACGACTCAAAATACAAAGGTAAATATATTGATATAATTTGCATAATAAAACAAATGTCTGCGGAAAGTAGGTCGCGATAAGCGCCTCGTGGCATCGTCCACATCTAACTGATATAATGTAAACCTTATTGTCAAGACTTAAGGTGCACAGATGGTTAGTTAAGAGTTGCACTTAGTATTGTGAAGTCATCGGTCAGTCACCTTGTGTACTCTATTGTCTAGCCTGGCGAATCAAGGGCATGTACTTGTACATGAGTATGTCTGGAGGTAAATGAGTATGAACGTATGATATGATACCCGAGGCTCGTGTCGTCCAACACCGTCATATTTTTACCCAGCTACGCGCATTATTGATCGTTTATATTTTTATTCTCTCGTAGGGTTTTGACGCTTATCTGCTTGTCTACATGTGGTAGTCTGTATTCTTCAAACGTAGGTATTATATCAAAATTATGAACTTATAAATTATTTATTTTATTAATTTCATGTGATCTTTAACTACATATCTTGTAAAACCAAATCTGAATGTTTACTAGCTATTATATTGCATTTCTACTAAAACAAGAAACAACATAGGCATACATTGCTTTTAGTTATTTTCACATCATTACACAGTATGTCTAGAGCACTTAGTTGTCAAATAATTTGAAAAGTAATTTATTTGTATCTTTATACGAATAACCTATCAGAGCGTCCTTATGGAAAGCGATAATGTGGTACCTATTTCTTGAAAATTACACATTTGTCTTAATGGGTTAACGCATTCACTGCCACCGACGCATATATGCGTCACCGTGACTTTCACCCTGTGCCTTTGACGCACAGACGCGTTCATAATATATATAGTGACTGGAAAGTGCGGTACCTGGTGAATGTCCAGGAAAAGAGGGTAGCAGTGAATGCGTTAATTAACCATTAATAATTAATTACATTTAAGTAGATAATGACTTCGTGACTTGAGTAAAGTTGATTATTATTTTGTTTTTAATCTGTCTACAGTGTCTACCTTTTATCTTAAAATGAGTAATTGTTTCAGGTGTGGGACATACACGGGAAGCCTACATTAGAGCACACAATATACACCATCGCGTCCGTCGGCCATGTCAAGTGGCGCCCACATCGCAAGTGAGTTGGCAAAAATATTCTCTTGGAATAGGGAATATTACGCAAAACTCTGCGTAGGGGCCGCCACTACTACTATCCAGCACAATCTGGGGGTCTACCGCGAAACAAGAAAATCGAAATTTCGATCTCTAACCTCTCTATCACTCTTGCATATTCGAGCGATAAAGAGGCAGGTAACGAAATGTCGATTTTCACGTTTCCCGATAGGCCCTTGTTAACGAACCGCCTTGATGCATCAATGTCATATTTTACTTAAGGCACAGTATGTATATGTTACTCTATGGTTGACTAGCTAGCTTAGTGCTGCACTCTGGCAGCAGAACATTGCAGTAAAACCCCCTATTGAGTTCCTTTCGATCTCCCTGAAGTATTTTCTGTATAAAACTCCCCATTTCAGACACCACGTAGCATCCTGCGCCCTAGTGCTAGACTGCGCCGTCCACGTGTGGGACGTACGTCGCCCCCACGTTCCCCTCGCCACGTTCGCGGAGCACAGAGACGTGGCCACGGCCGTCGCTTGGCTGCCGACGTTAGACGCGTTCCTGTCGACCAGCCGAGTGAGTACTGTACTGTACGTGTGGGACGTACGTGCCCACGTGTAGCCACATGCACAGAGACGTGGCCACGGCCGTCACTTGGTTGCCGACGTTAGACGCGTTTCTGTCCACCAGTCGAGTGAGTACTGTACTGTACGTGTGGGACGTACGTGCCCACGTGTAGCCACATGCACAGAGACGTTGCCACGGCCGTCGCTTGGCTGCCGACGTTAGACGTGTTCCTGTCCACCAGTTGAGTGAGTACTGTACTGTACATGTGGGACGTACGTGCCCACGTGTAGCCACATGCACAGAGACGTTGCCACGGCCGTCGCCTGGCTGCCGACGCTAGACGCGTTCCTGTCCACCAGCCGAGTGAGTACCGTACTGTACGTGTGGGACGTACGTGCCCACGTGTAGCCACGTGCACAGAGACGTGGCCACGGCCATCGCTTGGTTGCCCACGTTAGACGCGTTTCTGTCCATCAGTCGAGTGAGTACTGTACTGTACTGTACGTGTGGGACGTACGTGCCCACGTGTTGTAACGATGCACGTTACTATAGGTATTTAAATTAAAAGCATTCTTTAACTAACACTTAAAATAATAAATAATTATAAGCTTAACATTTTGATTTAACAATATTATCGAACGAGCGAGCGAAGCGAAGCGAAGTTCTTATCGAACGAGCGAGCGAAGCGAAGCGAAGTTCTTACATTCGACTTGGGACACGCGGCTGGCTAGCGGCACGTCCCGGCATTTCGATGTTTTTAAGCTGAACTATCAGAGGATACACTGATTTAAACTTTCACGATTATTAAACATTATCAAACTGCACAACGGGACTTAATCGCGTATTTAAGTTTTAAGATTTACCTCCGACGTTTCGAGGACGGCGTTGTCCCCGTGGTCTCGGAGAAGACTGGCTCAAGTTGACATCAACATCTTCTAGCCGCGCGAGTTTTTCGAACTACCCGCACTTGGTCTTGTTTATCAGTTTGAACGTTTTGCGCACTAGGGATGTCACTCTGTCGACACACAACACTAACGATATTCGATTTATCGACTGTCGATATTCGTCAAAAATCAAAAAAAATCGTCAAAAAAAATCAATCAAATCGTCAGGTCAACAAGTCTGCGGTGGCTGAGCATTTGCTGGAGTCAGGACCAAACCACTGGATTGAGCTGCATAACCCTAAAATCCTCTCCACGGATCGCCATTTCTACAGTAGAAAAGTGCGGGAAGCCATTGAAATCAAAAAACATTGCAATTTTAATCGGGACGAGGGTTTTAAGATCTCATCCACATGGAATCCAGTCATTAGTAAATGTAAGCGGAAACGAATATCGACAGTCGATAAATCGAATATCGTTAGTGTTGTGTGTCGACAGAGTGACATCCCTAGTGCGCAAAACGTTCAAACTGATAAACAAGACCAAGTGCGGGTAGTTCGAAAAACTCGCGCGGCTAGAAGATGTTGATGTCAACTTGAGCCAGTCTTCTCCGAGACCACGGGGACAACGCCGTCCTCGAAACGTCGGAGGTAAATCTTAAAACTTAAATACGCGATTAAGTCCCGTTGTGCAGTTTGATAATATCAGAGGATAGTTTGATACTCAAGAACTTAAGTAAATTTGTTCTAATTTAATTTAAATTGGGTGAACGTATAGTTGAGGGCATCCAATTTTAGTCATTAAATTTTGAGCTGGCTCGATCAAGAGGTTAACATGCTAAAAAGCTATTTGTGAGGGGTCTTGCTATTCTGGTCATTTTATTTGCAAGAAAGTATGGTCGAGTTTGGTATCAAATGATATCAAATGAAAGTGTTTGGTTTACACATTAATAATATTGTTTTTTTTTTAATTTAGGTTTATAAATAATTACTCAATGTCAAAATACTTTTGATCGTTCTTATCCCAGACATAAATAATCAGTGATTATACAGTTTGACACAAAAAGTGTATTTATGTCTGTATCACTCTGAAATAATGCCTATTGTGCAATCCAAGATGGCGGCCATGCACTATGTCATAAAAGTCGTCATGGATGTCGTTTTGTAGCTTAGAGAATATAACCAACGGAGTGGTCATTAACAGGCGTTCCCCTCTGTCGAAAATAGGCGGCCAATGGTCAACGGCATGTCAACCACATGTATGGACTGACGTTTATCTGACATGGCTATGTTTACGTTACGTATACATTTTATGTGCCCCTCCCCCGCAAAAAACGGCAGACTATTTTGTACCGAAAATTATAGACATGGCGTCTCCGTTGGTTATATCCTCTAAGTTTTGTAGGTTATAGGGGGCGCAGATTTCGAAAATGATGACCATTTTGGATTCCAAGATGGCGGCCATACACTAAAAGTCGTCATGGATGTCGTTTTATAGGTTTTAGAGGGAGCAGATTTCGAAAATGATCAATCAATTACGAAATGCCCATCTCGGCCTAAGTAGTACTGCATTCAATTGATCTTTGTGTCGAACCGCGAGTTCTTGGTTCGGGGCGAACTACTAGTTATGTTAATTTAAGAAATGAAAGCAACGCTTCTATGTGCGAGTGTACTTTCGGCCGAACGACTGGTGTCAGCAGTTTTGGACTTCTGATACCGGTGGCCTCACTCCGCGCCCCACTCTGCGCTCGATCGTCTTGAAGGATAGACGCTGCCGGTTGCGTTCACGGCCGTGTGCCGTGACCCTACACGCGCCGGACGGGTCTCATTTCCTTTAAATAAATTTACGATAAAATAGTTTTTAGAGAGTGACAGTTATAAGTTAACAGTCTTAAGTTCAGTAACAGTCTTAAGTTCTTCGGCCATGTATCCAGAAATGTGGACTCATTGGAAAGGCTTGTAGTACAGGGCCAGATCGTAGGGAAAAGATCTAGAGGAAGATCTCCTACGCGATGGACCGACCTTTTAAAAATAATGACGAAGTCATCCGTAGTCGAGTGCGCTCGCAACGCCATCAACCGTCAGAAATGGAGAGACATCGCAAGAGCAAGTTTGAAGTTCACCAACATAACCGGAAATGAAGACCAGCCATGAGAGAGAGAGAGAGAGAGAGAGAGAGAGAGAGAGAGAGAGAGAGAGAGAGAGAGAGAGAGAGATTCTTTATTTGTGAAAACACAGGTACAATGATTGATCTTACATTACAGTTTCGTAGTCTCACCATGCTCTGCCAATAGTGGCGTACAAATACTATACTACTTATAAACATAAAACATGCATTATTTCAAAATTTACAAGTTGTAAATTAAATATTAATCATTAGAATTTAGAACATAATTATACACTTAACCCCTGGAGCGCCCCAGAATTACCGTAGTATGGAACTCCTATACTAGTTACCAGCACACGTGTCTGTTTAGGGCGCTCCGAAATAAAATTATACATACATTTAATTTTCATTCAAATATTCATTTATTTTATAATAACATTTTTCGATTAATAGTGCAGTCAGTTGTTTTTTAAATTGTGATATTGGTAATGATTTTAAACAATCAGGAATTTTGTTATATATTCTGGTTGCCATTCCAAAAATGCTTTTTCGCATCAATGTGGTCTTCCGTTGCTCATTGTGCAAGTTCTGGTCATATTGTGATCGCGTTGGTTGTTTGCGGTACTCTGAGACTTTAGCGAACAAATTAGAGTTGCATTTAACAAATACTGCCATTTCTAAGATATAAATACACGGAAATGTTAAAATTTTCATTACTTTGAATAACGGAACACTGCTTTCTCCGGGTTTTTTCCCGCACATTGCTCTTACACACCGTTTTTGGGCTATAAGTACATTTTCCCTATCGACTGAATTACCCCAGAATATAATCCCATATCGGAGTCTTGAGACTACAAGTCCATGGTAGGCCGACAGAACTGTGTCTTGACTAACTATTTTTGATAGTTTAGAAAGTGCATAAGCAGATTTGTTTAGTTGTTGACATATCTCAGCAACATGAGGTTTCCAGGTAAGTTGACTATCTATTGTATCAGTATTAATAGGATTTATGCGATTGTAGAAGTGCATTACATTAGTCTTTTTAAGATTGATTATTAGATTATTATTATTTAACCACATTATAAATAAATACAATAAATAAATATTAGGGGACATCTTACACAGATCAAACCTAGCCCCAAACTAAGCAAAGCTTGTACTATGGGTACTAGGCGACGATATACATACTTGTATAGATAAATACATACTTATATACATAGAAAACAACCATGACTCAGGAACAAATATTAGTGTTCATCACACAAATAAATGCCCTTACTGGGATTCGAACCCAGGACCATCGGCTTAGCAGACAGGGTCACTATCCACTAGACCAGACCGGTCGTCGAAATATTATTTAATTCTGAATTAATGTCATTTTCGTATGTAATCAGGCTATCGCAATTTATTATAGATGTGCTGTCGTCAGCAAATAGTACCATTGGATAGTCAACGTCATTTGGCAGGTCATTAATATAAACGAGGAACAGTAGGGGACCAAGCACACTGCCCTGTGGGACTCCATGTGTGACATACTGCTCTCTCGAATAGTACTTTTGTTCTGTTTTTGTCTTCGTACAGATTCTAGATATTTCAGTACATTGAGGCCTTTCTCTTAAGTAAGATTCGATAAGATTTAGCGCATTACCTCTAATACCATACATTTCAAGCTTGCATAATAGTCGGTCATGGTTAACATAGTCAAAGGCTTGAGTCATATCCATCTCCTGGTGGCGAGTCAGCGGGCGCGCAAGCGTTAGGGCTACACCTACTGTCATAGAACTCAGAGAAAGAATAAATATATATAAGCTATATTGCAACCCATGAAATCACAGTGACTCGTTATAATGATGCATTACAGGAAATTGAGAATTTAAATTGTAATCCCAGGTTCGAATCTGACGTTAAACTGGTTTGAGAGGATTTCTCATTCGAAATAATCGAAATCGCATCCGAACCGCAGAATCTCGGCGAGTCGTGTTCCCAATTAACTTAAGCCAAAATATCGCTAATTAGATAGCTTTCCAGCCAATTTAGTTATTAAGTACATCGTGGATCAAAGCAATCGTAGGCGAGGCCGGCTTAGATGAGACTGTGGCTGAAAAAAATAAGCGCAGTGTCCCCTAACATTTGTGTAATTCTCGCAAGCTGATGTACCCAGACTACCTACTTACTGGGTCTATACTTTATTCCGGAGCTTCTAAGAGTCCAGTCGGTAAGACACGTTATCTGGTTTAGAGCAGAATTTCGGACACAAAATAATAGCGTGAAAGTTAACTATGTAATTGCCCGGGCTACAGTGTAGTAGAGTAAGGTCATTGACCCTGCGGCCTGATGCTAACAGCAAAAGTGCGGCAGCTCTTCTATCGTACTTCTTCTAACGTACCTAACGTTGTAGGGCTATTCAAATTAGGGCAAGTAGATTTCTCGCGTCCCAAGCTGGTGGTTTGGGAGGCGCTGGTCTCGCTATTAATGGCGTTGGAAGAAGGCATAGTGTCCGATAGTGGATCACATACAGCACTTGTTACAGGCTTATGAACAAGTATCGTTCTGAAAGCTAACATGGACAATAGAAATAGATGTCTGAGATAGCTCGCTACTTCACTGGGTATTAGAGGTACCTGGCAGTCGATCTTATTTTTGATGCACCATGAAGACCATTTCTACATTGTAGGCGTACAGGCGGCCTAGACAAGGGGACGCCCTAGGGAGTGCTCCCGTTACTGGTTTTCTATACAAACATAGTACCGGAACCGGGAATACCCGGTTCCTCCATATTAGTGAGACAGTGACAGTTGCGTCTCGTTCGCTACGTAGCGTTAGCCCTTGGCATGTTGCATGCATGCGCAAGTCACGCCAGTAGGTATATCACAGCGGACGTCACTCCTGATCCCGCCAGCTCGGTGTTGGAGCGTCCTATCTGACAGGAGCTACGCCTCATTCTTAAGGTCGTTGACTCGTAAGAGAGGGCGGTCTGATGCTGTGACTAGGTCACTAGGACCGCCAGTAAATTGCAAGCTTACCACAGCTGCGTGAAGGCTCTCCTTATCACGCCGTCACAGTAAACAGACTAGGCTGGGAGGTGGAGACATCCATACCAAGTCGTATCACCGGCAGCTGCCAGACGCGACGTGGTAGCAGTTCAAAGAGTCTGTTGAGAAATACCGTGACACAGTGCGAAGGCTCTCGAAAGCGGAGGCTGGCCAACAAGGCGCACCACGTCCCACACTGTGTGTGTGTGTGTGTGTGTGTGTGTGTGTGTGTGTGTGTGTGTGTGTGTGTGTGTGTGTGTGTGTGTGTGTGTGTGTGTGTGTGTGTGTGTGTGTGTGTGTGTGTATATAGTGACGTCACCTGTAGGGCTCGTGGGCCTGGGGCGGCTGGGGCGGCGGGGGCTGCGGCGGCGGCGGGGCGGGCGCGCGCCGCGCCTCGGCCGCGCGCGAGCTGTACACGCAGCGCACCACGTCCCACACGTGGCCCACCTGACAACATCTTACATCAAAGATACACGAAAATAACATGTCTACTCACTTTTTTTTAGTAATAGTAACATTTTGATTAATCGCGTTTTTAAAGTTTGGAACAGTTATAGACCTTTTTTTTTGTAATCTTATTTATTTTAAAAGCCATACATCTTATGATTAAGTCGGCTTAAAAATAATAACATTGTAACTTAAACTTTAGGTGTTACTTAAAACAATTGGGGTTACTACTTAAGGAGTATTTTTATAATATTCAGATCTAAGGTCCAATGACTGTATAATGAAACTTAAAAATCTACCACTATATTCGGTAGTAAACCCTGAGCTTAAGATTTGATGGAAGAAGAAGAGGAGATCCCCCGCAGAGCACAGAGTTTCTTTTAAAAGATCCAACCTAGATTGTTCGTTGATTTTACACTCGAGAACTAGTGTTTACTACCGAAGTGAAGGAGGTCCTCCTCTCTCTCGCATCGTGTACAGTTTGGATCGTCTCTTTTTTTCATTACGAAATTAAATTTGTTGAGTGGGACGTGGTAAGTTCGGGTTCGAAAACAGATAACTATTTCCTTTCTGTTGAGGTTTCGAGAGGCAAACCAAGGTATGCGTGGTGGTTCGTCTACAATGGTCCTGTACCAGATACCTTTGTTTTTTGAGCACTCATTGAAATAGGATTTAAATTTAATGTAACTGTCGGTTTTAACTTTTGGAAGATGATCAGTATAGTGCGGTACCGTATCGAGAGGTATTCCGTTCTGTAGAGCCTCGGATGCAAGTGAGTCTGCTACCTCGTTACCCCTAATGCCCACGTGTGAAGGAATCCATTGCAAACGAACTTCAACCCCGTTACGTATCAATCTATGGATACATTTAATAATGAGGTAAGCTTCGTATCTACCGACACTGCCGCCCTTAGCACTTCCCAACAAATGTTGTAGACCGCTCTTCGAGTCTGTAAAAATTACAATATTACGGTATGTTGTCGACTCTATGTAATGTACTGCTTCATTAATTGCTGTCAGTTCGACTCCCATTATGGGTATACTTGGATTTTCAATAAGAAATTTGGCCCCAAAATTCGCAGCTTCATCGTAAAACGCGCAACTAGAACCGTGTCTAGTTTTGGACCCGTCAGTGTAAATTTGAATGTGATCTGAGAACTGTACGTCTATCATATCTTCGGTACGTTGCTTAAGATCGTGAATGAGTACTTGAGCTTTTTTTTTTTTTTTTAGGTTTTTTGCAGTTTTATTTGTATAAAATCAACATGAACTTAATAAATAATACATTCAATAATTTTATAATTTTAAATTTACCTTATTTATAATGCTAAAAAAAACGAACTATACTATCCAAGCCAAAATTACATTAATTATAAAATACATCACATAATTACATTACATTTACACAAGTTACATAACACAAAAAAAAACACAAGTCAAAAACAAAGCGGTACTGACTGACTGACTACTGAGTCAGTCAAATATCCCACCCCGCGTCATCCCCGGCGCAAAGGTGCCCAAAACGCTCGCCGCATTACCGCGCTGAATCGCGATGGACAACCTCTGCACCAGGAATGACCCGGAGCGGGGATCCAGGCCTCTATCTCGCAAACGGTTCCCAACCTCCTTAAAAAACTCTCTAGCCTCTGAGCACCAACAACCAGCCGTTTCGACCGCCAGAGGCACAAACAAATAGCCGTCCAATTCCGCGTACTTCTCCCGTTTTCTCAGCGCCGCCACCTCAGCAGCTGCCCCTGCTGCCACTTGAGCTTTAGGTTCATTAATAGTGTTCACTTTATGCATTATCATTTTATCCCAAGGGAGTGTTTTAAGATCATAGGAAAGCAAACATTGGGGCAAAACTTCAAATTTTGACATGGGTAGGTTGGAGTACTTTCTGAAACTCTCAATCAACAGTGGAAGTTGGTTTTTGCGCCAATATCTTGCGCCCGAATCTAATGTGTTGTTTAATATTTCTAATTGTGTTCTCAAATAGTCGTATGTTCTAGAAGAGAGTTTCAGGAAGTATTTGTCACTTAAATAAGTTCTTCTGAAATTTAAGGGTGGAATACAAAGTTCGCTTTCCATTGCAAAAATTGGGGTGTCCCGAATAAAGCTTCCACAAAGGCGAAGACATTGGTTTTGGATTACGTCCAATCTCTGGAGAAGTTTAGAGCTGGCGTTACCGTAAATTATACATCCGTAATCAAGTCGAGATCGCACCAGTGCTAAATACAGTCTTCTTAAGTGAGTTGGGTGGACACCCCACTTTGAGTTACTTATGGAACTAAGAATGTTAACGTACGCAGTACACTTTTGTGCAGTTTCTAAAACATGTCGAGTCCAATTAAGGCGACTGTCTACCCAAACACCCAAAAACTTTGTACAATTAATAACCTCAATTTCAGTGTTATTTATACGTATACTAATAGCAGGTACTTTGTATTTTCTAGTAAAAATGCAGAGTTTAGTCTTTGTGATAGATAATTCTAATCCAATTTTAACTCTAACATTGATGTAAAGATGTTAAGACTTGATTGAATGGTACTAGCACAAAGATCAATGTTTTGATTAATACAATACAGAGCGAAATCGTCGGCATATTGTGATACCTTAACTGTCTTAACGAGTGTGTTGCATAACTTAATTGTGACTATATTAAATAAAATAGGTGACATAGGGTCACCTTGAGCTAAACCCTGTCTGCTTATTCGTGTTATTTCCCTACCATCCCGTAGCCTATATATCAAAAATCTTTCGTTTAAAAATTCTCTAATATATCTACACAGGAGCGGATCCACATCAAATTCAACTAAAGCGGTTATAAGAGGTTCAATTGCCACATTATTATAAGCGTTACTTATGTCTCTGTACGCGCATAAAACGTAATTTTTGTTTATAAACGCAGTTTCTGTATCTACAATGAACCTACTAAGATTGTCTTGACACGGAAACCCAAAGTACTATCATTAAATAATTTGTTACTTTCGAAATGATATTCAAGGCGACGAGTTATCATTAAATTAAAGGTCTTACAAAGGCAGTTAATAAGTGAGATAGGACGATACTTAGTACTATCAGTATTTCTCTTTGGTATGGCTATAAGTTTGATCCTACGCCACTGATCTGGTATCTCACCTTTTTTATAAATTGTGTTAAATATGTGTAGAAGATATTCTTTCGCATTATCCGGTAAATGACTAATCATAGAATAAGTAATGGAATCTAAACCAGCCGAAGTATCTACTCTTTTAAGAATCAAATTTAGTTCTGAAAATGTAAATAAAAGTGGATTGGAACCATTCATATTAAAATCTAGGGGCTGAAAGGAAACACCATCAGGAGTGAGATCTGTTACAAACGAAACTGCGGTACTCTCTGGTAAGTAGTCTTTAGGACTTCGATAACCTTTAAGCCATCTGAGTTTCCTCCAAACCACACTGCTGGGCGTATTGCAGTCTATGCTATCACAAAACTCTTGCCATGAGTTCCTTTTTGCAAGCTTAATCAGTTTTCGAGCAATAATTACCTTTTCTTTGTAAATTAAGTAATTTTCAACCGTACGTGATTTCCTAAAGTGTTTTAGAGATAATCTTCTCTCTGCTACTGCCTTCGATAAATCAGGATTCCACCAAGGTTTTGGCTTGAATCTGTTAGGGTTAATACCGATTTTAATATAAGGAATGTTTTTGTTGGCACTTTCTTCAATTATGTCTATGAGTTTATCGTAATTACTTTGTACATTGTCTCCGAAATCTAATCCCTCACATGCAGATTTGATGTGTTGTGTATATTCTACCCAGTTGGCCCTTTTGATGTTTCTTTTCAATTCGCGGTTAATTTGAGTACTGTCTAACGTTTTAATAGAGATAATAAGGTGATCACTCCCAAACGATTCGTTAGTGACGTTCCAATCAAAGTCGAGTGAGAGATCAGCACTACAAAAAGAGATATCAGGTGATGTGCATACTATACTATCATTAAGCTTGGCGCAACGGGTAAAGTCTCCATTGTTAAGAAATACGTAGTTCTGTTCTAAGCTAGTGTCTGATAAAAGCCTACCCCGTGTGTCAGTTGTGTATGACCAAGCCGTGTGATGAGCATTGAAGTCACCGACTATTAGAGTTTTCTCGGAGAAGTGGCTGAAAAGCTCCTGGTAATCCCCAACGCCCACTGTGACATTTGAGGGAGAATAGACACCTATGATATGTTGAAGTTTATTGCTATTAAGGACTTCAAGGCACAAAAGGTCAATATTATCATAATTTCTTGGAAGAGTTTTTAGAATGCAGTTTATAGATTGGTGGACCATGATAGCTGGACCCCCACCTATTGTCTAAATTGATACCAAATGTGAAATCTAGTCTAAATATTGATGATAATTGTGTGATTGCTTGGACAGATTCCACAATAGTTTTGGCCTGGTTGCGTAAAACTCCAAATACTTGGAAGCCATTCGTTGGTAATCGCACCACAGAAATCTTGAATGTTACGAATAGTAGTCAATGGCATCATGTTAAGTCTGCGGATAACCCCGCGGACTGCGCCTCACGCGGTATCAGTCCTGACGAGCTGATGCAGTCACAACTATGGTGGGAAGGTCCAGCCTTTCTTCGCGAGTCTGTTGAGATTTGTTATCCTAATTTTACTATTCCTGAAACGACACTCGAAGCAAAACCGAAAGCAAAAGTTAGTTACTTATGCACCTCAGAACCCAATGAATGTACCGTGTACCTCAATAGATCCTCAAGTCTACTTAGGCTTATACGTGTGACAGCCTATTGCTTTCGATTTCTCCGGCTATGTAAAGATAAAGTTCTTAAAAGGAATGATAACATAAAACTGACATACCTCACTACTGATGAAATAAAAAATGCATTAAAAACCTGTATTAGAATGTCACAGTCTGTTCACTTTGAAAATGAAATAGGATTGCTATCACAGAGCAAACCTATCCCAAAAAATAGTAACATTCACTCTTTGAATCCGATCCTAGATAATGATAAAATTATTAGAGTTGGTGGACGGCTTGTAAATGCTCAAATACCACCCGATATGAAGTCTCCTATAATTTTACATCACAAGTGTAACTTAGCAAAGCTGATTGTAATTGATGCTCATTTGAGAACACTACATGGTAGAAATTCACTAACTTTGAATCTTGTTCACCAAAAATATTGGATTCTAAGAGCGAAAAACTTGGTAAAAAAGATTTTAAGATTATGTAAACCTTGTTTTACCCAAACTGCCCAAACTATGACCCCGTTGATGGGTAATTTACCACAGTGCAGAGTCAATCCGTCACGCCCATTTTTAACCAGCGGCGTAGACTTTTGTGGTCCATTCACGCTGAAACTGTACTCTGGTAGATGCACCAAAACTTGTAAAGCTTACATAAGTGTATTCTTGTGTATGGTTACAAAAGCTATTCACCTAGAATTAGTAAGTTCACTATCTAGTGCTGCGTTTTTAGCGGCCTTTAAACGTTTCACTGCTCGACGTGGGCATTGTAAAGACATCTGGAGTGATTGTGGGACTAATTTCGTAGGCGCGTCCAAAGAATTAGATCTCGCGTTCAAAAACAGCAAATCAGCTGTCGTTGAAGAAATCGCGCAACTGTTGGCTAACGACAGCACAACATGGCATTTCATTCCTCCTGGTGCTCCTCACTTTGGAGGATTGTGGGAGGCAGGAGTTAAATCCGTAAAAGGACATTTGAAACGCGTCGTAGGTGAATCCTGCTTAACCTTCGAAGAGTTTTGCACTCTTACCACACAGGTCGAGGCTTGTGTCAACTCTCGGCCTCTTACGTTGATTAGTTCTACGGTTGATGAACTCCCGTTGACTCCTGGTCATTTCTTGATCGGCGAGGCACCGGTTACTATCCCTGAAGAAAGTTTCGTTGATACTCGACCTGACTATTTAAACCGATGGCAAAAGGTACAACGTATGGTACAAAGTCTGTGGCGACGTTGGCAATCTGAGTACCTTACTATGTTGCAACATCGATACAAATGGTCCCAAAATCACCCCGACATAAATGTTGGTACAGTTGTCTTAGTAAAAGATGATCGTTTACCTCCAGGTAAATGGCTTTTGGGACGAATTGTGGCGAAGCACCCGGGAGCAGACGGCGTAACGCGTGTAGTATCCTTGCAATTTAAGGATCGTGTGTTTAAGAGACCAGTTACTAAACTGTGCCCTCTGCCTCTAGCTGCTTCAGAGCCTTAGTTAAGTGATAGTTTATAGTCTTGTTTTTTAGATCCTCACTCTATAGTTAAGATGTTTGTGTTTTCCACGGTTTAAAGGACCCATATAGTCCTTGGGCCGCGGCATGTTTAAGGCAAAATATCCAAATCTGGTTCCATTCATTCAACTAGCAACATTTACTTAACTACCCGTTTTTATTAATAAAAGTTAAATGAGGGTGGATGAGAAAAATCAGATTTGACGTTAGTGATTAAGCAAAATTGTTCTCTCGCTGTTTCTTTTAATAAATTTTTGGGTTTTAAAGTGTAGTTTTAACACCTATAGTTCCCTAATTTACAAAGATAATTTACAAATGTATAAAATTAGTGTAAACTTATAGTACCCAATTACCTACATAAAAATAGAATAGATGTAAAAGAGAAAAGACTCAAATTACAAGTATGCGGTTGCTTGCAACATTTCACACTTTCTTTACTTCAACAAAGAATATACAGTTTTCTTAAACAGACCTAATGAACTGCCAAACAAGTCTGCGTCCATACATTTATCATTGTACTGCTTACATGCGCGCCCAATATATGAATGCTGTGCGTGTTTCGTTCTGCTGTTAGGAATGCTAAATAATGCCTCACTACGACAACTACGTTCATTCCTACCGTTCCTACGGGGAACACGGAAGCCAATTTTATGTAATAAGTCGTCTTTGTTAATATAGTACTTTTTGTCCGTAGGACTGTTCCCTATATCGCCACCGCTTCAACGAGGCAGCTCACCCGGTCCTTTGGGCCAACCCCCAGGGCGTCAGCATCTCCGCGCGCGGCGAGCTGGCCTCCGCCGTGCCCGAGGCCCCGCTGCCCCCCCTGCCCACCGCCCCCCTCCCCGACGAGAGGCACCTCCCCGGCTTAGGGTGAGCATTCCGCACGTGTACGCACGCAAATAGCTTGCGCCCGCTGTGCCGGGAAATTATCCTACGTCTTCAGTTGAAAAATCGTATTTACAGCGTAGGACATGTTTTTTAGTCGCAAGCAGCCCCGCGCGGGCTCGCTGACGGCGGCCGCGCAGGCCACGCTGGAGCGCGCGTTCCCGTCGGGCGCCGCGTCCGTGCTGCGCCGCGCGCGCGCCCCCGCCGCGCCGCTCGTGGCGTGCGCCGCGCTCTACCGCACGCACGGTGCCCGTCCGCACGAGCTGGCCACGCACAACGCCCGAGTGGCGCGCGCGCACGACCGCCACATGGTGAGTGCGACCCGGCAGCCCCGCGCCGCGCCCCCGCCGCGCCGCTCGTGGCGTGCGCCGCGCTCTACCGCACGCACGGTGCCCGTCCGCACGAGCTGGCCACGCACAACGCCCGAGTGGCGCGCGCGCACGACCGCCACATGGTGAGTGCGACCCGGCAGCCCCGCGCCGCGCCCCCGCCGCGCCGCTCGTGGCGTGCGCCGCGCTCTACCGCACGCACGGTGCCCGTCCGCACGAGCTGGCCACGCACAACGCCCGAGTGGCGCGCGCGCACGACCGCCACATGGTGAGTGCGACCCGGCAGCCCCGCGCCGCGCCCCCGCCGCGCCGCTCGTGGCGTGCGCCGCGCTCTACCGCACGCACGGTGCCCGTCCGCACGAGCTGGCCACGCACAACGCCCGAGTGGCGCGCGCGCACGACCGCCACATGGTGAGTGCGACCCGGCAGCCCCGCGCCGCGCCCCCGCCGCGCCGCTCGTGGCGTGCGCCGCGCTCTACCGCACGCACGGTGCCCGTCCGCACGAGCTGGCCACGCACAACGCCCGAGTGGCGCGCGCGCACGACCGCCACATGGTGAGTGCGACCCGGCAGCCCCGCGCCGCGCCCCCGCCGCGCCGCTCGTGGCGTGCGCCGCGCTCTACCGCACGCACGGTGCCCGTCCGCACGAGCTGGCCACGCACAACGCCCGAGTGGCGCGCGCGCACGACCGCCACATGGTGAGTGCGACCCGGCAGCCCCGCGCCGCGCCCCCGCCGCGCCGCTCGTGGCGTGCGCCGCGCTCTACCGCACGCACGGTGCCCGTCCGCACGAGCTGGCCACGCACAACGCCCGAGTGGCGCGCGCGCACGACCGCCACATGGTGAGTGCGACCCGGCAGCCCCGCGCCGCGCCCCCGCCGCGCCGCTCGTGGCGTGCGCCGCGCTCTACCGCACGCACGGTGCCCGTCCGCACGAGCTGGCCACGCACAACGCCCGAGTGGCGCGCGCGCACGACCGCCACATGGTGAGTGCGACCCGGCAGCCCCGCGCCGCGCCCCCGCCGCGCCGCTCGTGGCGTGCGCCGCGCTCTACCGCACGCACGGTGCCCGTCCGCACGAGCTGGCCACGCACAACGCCCGAGTGGCGCGCGCGCACGACCGCCACATGGTGAGTGCGACCCGGCAGCCCCGCGCCGCGCCCCCGCCGCGCCGCTCGTGGCGTGCGCCGCGCTCTACCGCACGCACGGTGCCCGTCCGCACGAGCTGGCCACGCACAACGCCCGAGTGGCGCGCGCGCACGACCGCCACATGGTGAGTGCGACCCGGCAGCCCCGCGCCGCGCCCCCGCCGCGCCGCTCGTGGCGTGCGCCGCGCTCTACCGCACGCACGGTGCCCGTCCGCACGAGCTGGCCACGCACAACGCCCGAGTGGCGCGCGCGCACGACCGCCACATGGTGAGTGCGACCCGGCAGCCCCGCGCCGCGCCCCCGCCGCGCCGCTCGTGGCGTGCGCCGCGCTCTACCGCACGCACGGTGCCCGTCCGCACGAGCTGGCCACGCACAACGCCCGAGTGGCGCGCGCGCACGACCGCCACATGGTGAGTGCGACCCGGCAGCCCCGCGCCGCGCCCCCGCCGCGCCGCTCGTGGCGTGCGCCGCGCTCTACCGCACGCACGGTGCCCGTCCGCACGAGCTGGCCACGCACAACGCCCGAGTGGCGCGCGCGCACGACCGCCACATGGTGAGTGCGACCCGGCAGCCCCGCGCCGCGCCCCCGCCGCGCCGCTCGTGGCGTGCGCCGCGCTCTACCGCACGCACGGTGCCCGTCCGCACGAGCTGGCCACGCACAACGCCCGAGTGGCGCGCGCGCACGACCGCCACATGGTGAGTGCGACCCGGCAGCCCCGCGCCGCGCCCCCGCCGCGCCGCTCGTGGCGTGCGCCGCGCTCTACCGCACGCACGGTGCCCGTCCGCACGAGCTGGCCACGCACAACGCCCGAGTGGCGCGCGCGCACGACCGCCACATGGTGAGTGCGACCCGGCAGCCCCGCGCCGCGCCCCCGCCGCGCCGCTCGTGGCGTGCGCCGCGCTCTACCGCACGCACGGTGCCCGTCCGCACGAGCTGGCCACGCACAACGCCCGAGTGGCGCGCGCGCACGACCGCCACATGGTGAGTGCGACCCGGCAGCCCCGCGCCGCGCCCCCGCCGCGCCGCTCGTGGCGTGCGCCGCGCTCTACCGCACGCACGGTGCCCGTCCGCACGAGCTGGCCACGCACAACGCCCGAGTGGCGCGCGCGCACGACCGCCACATGGTGAGTGCGACCCGGCAGCCCCGCGCCGCGCCCCCGCCGCGCCGCTCGTGGCGTGCGCCGCGCTCTACCGCACGCACGGTGCCCGTCCGCACGAGCTGGCCACGCACAACGCCCGAGTGGCGCGCGCGCACGACCGCCACATGGTGAGTGCGACCCGGCAGCCCCGCGCCGCGCCCCCGCCGCGCCGCTCGTGGCGTGCGCCGCGCTCTACCGCACGCACGGTGCCCGTCCGCACGAGCTGGCCACGCACAACGCCCGAGTGGCGCGCGCGCACGACCGCCACATGGTGAGTGCGACCCGGCAGCCCCGCGCCGCGCCCCCGCCGCGCCGCTCGTGGCGTGCGCCGCGCTCTACCGCACGCACGGTGCCCGTCCGCACGAGCTGGCCACGCACAACGCCCGAGTGGCGCGCGCGCACGACCGCCACATGGTGAGTGCGACCCGGCAGCCCCGCGCCGCGCCCCCGCCGCGCCGCTCGTGGCGTGCGCCGCGCTCTACCGCACGCACGGTGCCCGTCCGCACGAGCTGGCCACGCACAACGCCCGAGTGGCGCGCGCGCACGACCGCCACATGGTGAGTGCGACCCGGCAGCCCCGCGCCGCGCCCCCGCC